>NC_060185.1:68262049-68354549 GCF_021184085.1 Oncorhynchus gorbuscha | reverse complement strand
AAAAACAAACTCAACAGCCAAAAAGAGACAGAGAGAGAGAAGGAAAGTAGAGAGAGTACTGAGAGAGAAAGGAACAGACAGAGAGCGGGAGAAAGAGAGAAAGTGAGAGAGTGCGAGAGAGAGAGAGAAAGAGAGAGAGAGTGAGAAAGAGAGACCAGAAGGAGAAAGAAATAAAGTTGTATTCGACAGTCACATTACAAATACAATACCTCTGGGAGCCGGCCACATTACAAATACAATACCTCTGGGAGCCAGCCACATTACAAATACAATACCTCTGGGAGCCGGCCACATTACAAATACAATACCTCTGGGAGCCGGCCACATTACAAATACAATACCTCTGGGAGCCGGCCACATTACAAATACAATACCTCTGGGAGCCGGCCACATTACAAATACAATACCTCTGGGAGCCGGCCACATTACAAATACAATACCTCTGGGAGCCGGCCACATTACAAATACAATACCTCTGGGAGCCGGCCACATTACAAATACAAATACAATACCTCTGGGAGCCGGCCACATACCTCTACAAATACAATACCTCTGGGGAGCCACATTACAAATACAATACCCACATTACATACCTCTGGGAGCCGGCCACATTACAAATACAATACCTCTGGGAGCCGGCCACATTACAAATACAATACCTCTGGGAGCCGGCCACATGACAAATACAATACCTCTGGGAGCCGGCCACATTACAAATACAATACCTCTGGGAGCCGGCCACATTACAAATACAATACCTCTGGGAGCCGGCCACATTACAAATACAATACCTCTGGGAGCCGGCCACATTACAAATACAATACCTCTGGGAGCCGGCCACATTACAAGTTCAAAGAGAGTGAAACGCAGCCATATTAATGCATCTTTCATGAGCTTTGCCCTTCTATCCCAAGCCTGGCCCTCTGTGGTACTGGTTATTTCTCTGGTTCTACCTCCCCACTCCACCACCACATCTGGGGCCAAGTAACCCAAACTATAGGATTACTCTGAGGGAATGGAGGGGAGGGGCAGGGAAGGGGGGCAGGGAAGGGAAGGGAAGGGAGGGAACAAAAAAGTAAGATGAATCCCTTTCCTAATCACAGACTGACTCATCTCCTAATCCCATTCTGACATGGGAATGTCCTGTTATCACTGGCTGTTGGGAGGGTTACACAGAGAGACAAGGCAGGGAGATGTTTCGTTACAGGACAAAGTAGCTTAAATGACCACTTGTAAAGTATGTTCAAACAAAACCAGACAGGCTGAGCTTAGCTCTATCTCTAACACAGACTTATTAAGTCTGATCCACACTGGTACACAGCAGAACCCAAAGCACACTAACACACACCATGCATGTGCATTACTTAACAGAAATTCACTGGCTCACATAGGCTTAAGCTGGAACAGACAGAGATAGAAGGAGGGGGTTGGTAGAGGGAGAGAGATAGGGAGAATCAGAATGAGACGTGGAGAGAGAGAGTAGGAGAGAGATAGGGAGAATCAGAATGAGACATGGAGAGAGAGAATAGGAGAGAGATAGGGAGAATCAGAATGAGACATGGAGAAAGAGAGTAGGAGAGAGATAGGGAGAATCAGAATGAGACATGGAGAGAGAGAGTAGGAGAGAGATAGGGAGAATCAGAATGAGACATGGAGAGAGAGAGTAGGAGAGAGATAGGGAGAATCAGAATGAGACATGGAGAGAGAGAGTAGGAGAGAGTAGGAGAGAGAGAGTAGGAGAGAGATAGGGAGAATCAGAATGAGACATGGAGAGAGACAGTAGGAGAGAGAGAGAGTAGGAAAGGGAGAGTAGGAGAGAGATAGGGAGAATCAGAATGAGACATGGAGAGATAGAGTAGGAGAGAGAGAGTAGGAGAGAGAGAGTAGGAGAAAGATAGGGAGAATCAGAATGAGACATGGAGAGAGAGAGTAGGAGAGAGATAGGGAGAATCCGAATGAGAGTAGGAGAGAGAGAGTAGGAGAGAGAGAGTAGGAGAGAGAGAGTAGGAGAGAGATAGGGAGAATCAGAATGAGAGTAGGAGAGAGAGAGTAGGAGAGAGAGAGTAGGAGAGAGAGAGTAGGAGAGAGCCCAGAAAGTGTGTTACACTGGATTTTCCTTCTCTGACAAGATTAACTGGAATGAAAAAGAAAAAAACAACTTGAGACAAACTGCTCATCTGTATCAAACAAAATAGACAGGCCCAATAACTCACCCGGCAACAACTACCCAGGGTGCATTACATTAACAGCCCCACACCAAGCCGCCACAGCCATGTCTGTCTGTCTGTCTGTCTGTCTGTCTGTCTGTCTGTCTGTCTGTCTGTCTGTCTGTCTGTCTGTCTGTCTGTCTGTCTGTCTGTCTGTCTGTCTGTCTGTCTGTCTGTCTGTCTGTCTGTCTGTCTGTCTGTCTGTCTGTCTGTCTGTCTGTCTGTCTGTCTGTCTGTCTGTCTGTCTGTCTGTCTGTCTGTCTGTCTGTCTGTCTGTCTGTCTGTCTGTCTGTTGCCATTTTAATTTGACTCCATTTCTCTTGCAGACTGACTGTCAGTGAGAGTTATAACCAGCCCTCACACTAAGTGATAACTCAGACAATACACACACACACTCACAGTACACACAAGAAACAAAACACACATGTGCACATACTCATGTACTCAAGAACGTAGGCACACACACTCGAAACACACATATTAGTAAGCTGTAATGTACAACACAAAATAACATTCCTCCTGTGTGTGTTTTAAAGAACATCAAGAGAGAAATAACACATTCTCTAATACTAATTGGCTTCTTCATGTGTGGGTGTACGTGTGCATCAGAGAGCTCAGTCTCGGAGGTTGACTGAGCGTGTTGTTGTGATTTGTAACCCTTAAGTAACATCGGCTGGTTCGCCAGTTTCAATTTACACCCTTCTCTAACGAAGTAACCCCCGGAGGCCCTCCCCCTCCCTTCACCCCCCCCCCTTCCCCCTCACTTGTTTTGACGATAATCCCTGTGTGGTGAAACGTGGGTGGGAGGGAAGTGACATATCTTCACAAGTGTTGAGTTTGGAGGGAGCATCCATCCTTTATTAACAGTATGGGAAAGAGAGAGAGAGAGAGAGAGAGAGAGAGAGAGAGAGAGAGAGAGAGAGAGAGAGAGAGAGAGAGAGAGAGAGAGAGAGAGAGAGAGAGCACAAGAGAGAGAGCACGAGAGAGAGAGAGAGAGAGAGAGAGAGAGAGACGGGGAATATGTGAATGCTTGACTAGCTCTGATTTGTTGGTGAATACAGTAACAGGGTTGCCATAGCAATAGTGATGAACAAAAAACATTGTTTCAAAGCCATGTTTGTTAACTTGTTTTGATTTGTTATTTTGTAGGGCACGAATTTAGGCAGACAGAGGCAGTGAACATTATCAAGTAAATAATGAAGAACATTGTCATGTTAAAAGTGACAGTGAGAGTTTGAACAATTCTCAGATGTAACCAGAATGGTTCTTGTCAGATGTGTTAAGAGATCCAATGCTGCCTTGATTGGACAGGCGGAGGGCAGCAGAACAAGGTCACAGGTCGGGTCTGGCCAAGGCACAACCCCCATAGAGATGCAATCCCTCCACCCTCCACCTCACACAGACCAGACCAGACAAATAAGGTTCGGACAGTTGAGAACAATGAACCTCCTATCTCTCCTCAATGAGCTCCATGAGTCTCTGCAGTTGTCTGCTCTCCCTTGTTAGCAGCATATTACTGTAACTTTATCTGTGACCCTCCACCCTGTCTGTGACATGAGTGGAAGCAGAGTAGAATCAGAGCTTTATGTGACCAATCACAGAGGTCATCAGTAGTGCCCACGATAACAGGAAACCGCACCCCCACATGCCATTTCCTGCTCATAATCATAATCACACTCATTCAATTCATTCAATTTCCCCTTATTAATTCTAGACCATAAATCTTCCAAATGCTAACAGGGATTGAATAAGTGAGAACACGACATATAAGTTCACTGTTTAAACAGTTATTGCCAAGTGTTGGTTGGTACTGCGTTCAATACTTTAGTATTCTCTGTCCTTGACATTTTGTGTTGAATAGTTGAACTGTAATTGACAGTTGATGTATCCTTTAAACAGGCAGCATCCATTCAACTTATATCAGAGAAATTTTATGAAACAATTTACTACCACAGAAAAGCTAACGACAAAGGAGTAGCAGGAAAATACATCATTTTCCCTTAGGTACACACTCTCCAGCTGGCACAGCAAAGAGTAACAATATTTTGAAATGATCTCTGCCATTATTCATTATTTTTTTCTCTTTAGCCTTGGTGTCTTTTTAAAACCACATCTCAAGTGGGAACCTTTCTGTGCTTCAATGCCACATTGCAATAATGGCAAAATTCAACTGCTACACTGCTGTTTTTCACTTAGCTGTGTGACTTCAATAACAATGTCTACTTGCACCTCAGACACAACACCTCTCACACCACCACATGGGAAAGCTGCTCCATAATCACTGCAATCGGAGCAACAATCACTCCGCACTCTTCCTTGAGGCCTAAAATGAAAGATCACTGTTCTGCAATAATCAAAAATAACACTGCTTTTTAAAGCATTATTGCTGTAATGTTGGAGAAAATCAGGGAGAATGGTGATATAATTGCTCCTTCTCATCCATGACAGCCATCATCTAATCACACTTGGTTAAGAAACAATTACAGTAGCAGCTATAATCAGTTGTTTCTGTGTCTGAATCAGTGGTTTGAAGCAGCTGACAGCTGCCATTGAAGAGGAACATTCTCTCTGGTTTTTAAAGAAAGACTATTAGACAGAAGAGGGAAAACATTACATTTTTGGTACAATATATAGAGATTTTTCAAACAATACAAAAACATGCACATACAAACGACAGTATACCGACACAAACATCAACAACATTATACCTGCCCAGACCCACCTGCTCACACCCATTTCCAGAGGCTGCATCCCTCTCCGCCACAAGGCCCCAAACTGCAGCACTTTGTTTCTCTCTGTCACCCACGTGTTTTAACATTTAGAAAGTAAAGCATTTGACCTTTCCATTGTGTTAATGATGGCGGATTGGTTGATTTCTAGTTTTTTTTTTTTTTTTTTTTCACGGCGATTGATAATAAAGGTATCGTCCAACCCATCTGGTACCCTCATATGTCATGTCTTGAAATATGCAGACAGACAGAATAAAAGTAAATTGTAATACTTCTGACAGCCTACTTTCTAACTCTGCCTATTCATTTTGGACTTGATAACTTTCCCAAATGGCATGAGTTATTGAGTCATTGTCAGTTTTACACTTAAGACAAGACTCATTGTGCTTTGGAATTTGTAAATTGTAGAAGAAGGAAATATTGATGCTCTATGTCAGAGTGAAGAGATACAACAGTTAAATTTAAGTTTAATACTCTACAATGGTTTAGGGAGTAAAAATTGGGACCTGTAGGAAATCATTATATTAGTAGTCATTGATAATAGTAATTCTGTGTACTAATAGTCATGAATTGTCTTCAATCCAAACTGTGATAACCTCTTTAGATATTTGTTCTTCTTCAATAATTATGCCATTGTCCATCTAGATAATAAGGTCACAGGAGGAGATAAAACATTCTAAACCCAATCCATTCATTGTGATGACCATTTAAATGGCTGACTGAATCCTTGGATTCCATTTCATTTGAAGTAAAATTCACCCATATTTTGTCTCCTAGCTCGCACACCTGTGTCACACAGCGAAAAACCTGCAGGTAAACTATAAACCTTACACACGCACACAGAGAGAGAAAGGCACACTGTCTCCCACTGAGAAACTCATAACATCCCAGTACCACACATACAGTAGCAGTGGATTAGAATTGGTTTGGCTGTGGGTAATGAATTGCACGCAGTGGCAGCTTGTGTTGCCTGAGGCAACTCTTACCATGTCAACACAGATGTTTTGGAGTTTTCTTCCTCACTCAGTAAGTAGGTTAAGACCACTAAAGGTTCCTTGATGGTAAGAACTTACAAAAGTACGAGAGAGGAAGTGTGACAGGTGAAGCAGAAGCAACGTTATGTTTTGTTCCTAATTATTTCAACATCTAAGGAGTGATGCCATTTGTCTGTTTAGTATTCTATTTCTTAGGAAATGTGAAGCTTATTTGAATGTTACATGCAGTCTCTGAACTCTACGTGAACACGATGATTAAAGGAAGGGTTGTTTCTTCTTTTGTCTTTTTGTCTCCCAGATGGGTTATTGGCATGATTTTTCTCTTATTAGTTTAACCTGTGAATATGATGCAAATTAAGCTCTGGGAAATCAGTTATACATCATATCTCTTCCACTTTTACAATAACTATCTTAATTGTACATTTGCCTAATGTTTTTTGTCCAATAGATTATAGAGATGCATGTGTGTGTAACCTTATAATAACATACCATAGCTGGATCTTTGTTCCATTTAGGCGACCATAACTACTGATTATAGGCTTTTATTTTTGATAATAACAAACCACTCTCAGTATCACTAGAACCATTTTCCGTTTTTCTCCACAGCACTTATCTTTATACCTAACATGTATTTGCTTTGAGAAATATCTGACTAACATAATCACCAAGTGCCTGTATTCTGTTACCCAAAAGCAGGGTTTGGAGGGAACCGAAAACACTTAATTTGTCTCTGCTGGCCCCACTCACTACCCAACCAAAAAGCCCAAAACAGACTTTAATGGCATCTGACTGGGATCCTTATGAGAATGAACAACAGGTAAACATACAGAAGCGGGAGGAATTGGGCAATGACAGGACAGAGCAGAGTGGAAATAGCCAATGACAGCACAGAGTGCACACGCCACTGTCAAGAGATGGTCGAGGGTAGAGATGGTGAGATAGAATCTTCACTCAGGGGATTTGATCAATAGCCAAACAGCCCAGAGATAAGGGAAGTTCACCATTTGGTTTTATTATGAGTATCAGAATAAAGGAATTGGCTCTCTTTTTCTGGAGAGGGAAAATAGTATCAATGTGCAAGTGAGTGTTTTGATTTTCAAACAGCAAGGTGACATAAAACATGGTGAATATGTGTAGTTAGTAAAACCCCACATTTGGTTTCTTCTCAGAGAATGAACGAGGGCCTTGGAGGTATATAAGAATCACACTATTTCAGAAGATTTGGAACAAAGTTTTGAAAAATGTTTTGTGATTTAAAGGAATTGTTATCATCTTCATGTTTTCATTAACAGTATTAACAGTACTAACATTATCAACAGTATTAACATTTGTAACATTATTAACAGTATTAACATGATAAACAGTATTAACAGTATTAACATTATCAACAGTATTAAAATGTTACATTATTAACAGTATTAATATTCTCAATAGTATTAACATTTGTAACATTATTATCAGTAGTAACATTATCAACAGTTTTAACATTGTTTAACATTATCAACAGTATTACAATTTAACATTATTAAGAGTATTAACATCATCAACAGTATTAACATTATTAACAGTATTAACGGTATTAACAATATTAACAGTATTATCCGTATTAACATTTTTACATTTACATTTAAGTCATTTAGCAGACGCTCTTATCCAGAGCGACTTACAAATTGGTGCATTCACCTTATGACATCCAGTGGAACAACCACTTTACAATAGTGCATCTAAATATTTTAAGGGGGGGGAGGGGGTGAGAAGGATTACTTTATCCTATCCTAGGTATTCCTTAAAGAGGTGGGGTTTCAGGTGTCTCCGGAAGGTGGTGATTGACTCCGCTGTCCTGGCGTCGTGAGGGAGTTTGTTCCACCATTGGGGAGCCAGAGCAGCGAACAGTTTTGACTGAGCTGAGCGGGAACTGTACTTCCTCAGTGGTAGGGAGGCGAGCAGGCCAGAGGTGGATGAACGCAGTGCCATTATTTGGGTGTAGGGCCTGATCAGAGCCTGGAGGTACTGAGGTGCCGTTCCCCTCACAGCTCCGTAGGCAAGCACCATGGTCTTGTAGCGGATGCGAGCTTCAACTGGAAGCCAGTGGAGAGAGCGGAGGAGCGGGGTGACGTGAGAGAACTTGGGAAGGTTGAACACTAGACGGGCTGCGGCGTTCTGGATGAGTTGTAGGGGTTTAATGGCACAGGCAGGGAGCCCAGCCAACAGCGAGTTGCAGTAATCCAGACGGGAGATGACAAGTGCCTGGATTAGGACCTGCGCCGCTTCCTGTGTGAGGCAGGGTCGTACTCTGCGGATGTTGTAGAGCATGAACCTACAGGAACGGGCCACCGCCTTGATGTTAGTTGAGAACGACAGTTTGTTGTCCAGGATCACGCCAAGGTTCTTAGCGCTCTGGGAGGAGGACACAATGGAGTTGTCAACCGTGATGGCGAGATCATGGAACGGGCAGTCCTTCCCCGGGAGGAAGAGCAGCTCCGTCTTGCCGAAGTTCAGCTTGAGGTGGTGATCCGTCATCCACACTGATAACATGATCAACATTCACAACATTATTAACAGTATTATAAGTATCAACACTATTGACAGTATCGACATGATCAACATTACCAACATTATTGACAGTATCGACAGTATTAACGTTAACAGTATTAACAGCATTAACATTAATTACATTACCAACATTATTAACATTATCAACATTATTAGCATTCTCAACATTATTAACATTATTAACATTATCAATGTTAACAACATTATCAACTTTATCAACAGTATTATCAGTATCAACAGTATTAACAGTATTAACATTATTAACATTATCAACGTTAACAACATTATCAACTTTATCAACAGTATTAACAGTATCAACAGTATTAACAGTATTAACAGTATTATCAGTATCAACAGTATTGACATTATTAACAGTATTATCAGTATCAACAGTATTAACAGTATTAACAGTATTATCAGTATCAACATTATTAACAGTATTAACGTTATTAACAGTATTAACAGTATTGACAGTATTAACAGTATTGACAGTATTAACAGTATTAACAGTATTAAAAGTATTGACAGTATTGACAGTATTAACAGTATTAACAGTATTAACAGTATTAACAGTATTAACATTATTAACAGTATTAACAGTATTAACAGTATTATCAGTATCAACAGTATTATCAGTATCAACAGTATTAACAGTATTAACAGTATTAACAATTTTAATTAATAGTATTAACCATATTAACCATTTTAACCGTGTTAACATTATCAACATTATCAACATTATTAACAGTATTAACCATATTAACCATTTTAACCGTGTTAACATTATCAACATTATCAACATTATTAACAGTGCTAACAGTATTAACAGTATTAATACAGTTAGTAACGTTAACAATGTTAATAATGTTGATAATTTTAATACGGTTAATATGGTTTATACTGTTAATACTGTCAAAACTGTCGATAATGTTGAGCATGTGTAACGGCGTTCTTCGTTTGTCGAAAGAGAGTCGGACCGAAATGCAGCGTGGTTGTTACTCATGTTCTTTAATGAATGAAATGACGATACATGAAATAACTATACAATACAAAACAACAAACGGAACGTGAAACCTAATTACAGCCTATCTGGTGAAACTACACAGAGACAGAAACAATCACCCACGAAATACAAAGCGAAACCAGGCTACCTAAATACGGTTCCCAATCAGAGACAACGAGAATCACCTGACTCTGATTGAGAACCGCCTCAGGCAGCCAAGCCTATAAAACACCCCTAATCAGCCGCGATCCCAAATACTACAAACCCCAATACGAACATACAATATAACATAAACCCATGTCACACCCTGGCCTGATCAAATAATTAAAGAAAACACAAAATACTAAGACCAAGGCGTGACAGCATGTTGATAATATTAATACTCTTAATACTATTAATGCTGTTAATGCTGTTAACATTATTAACAGTATTATAATTTTCGACAGTATTAACATTATTACCAGTATTGACAGTATTAACAGTATTATAATTTTCCACAATATTAACATTAATACCAGTATTGACAGTATTGACAGTATTAACAGTATTATAATTTTCCACAGTATTAACATTACTACCAGTATTGACAGTATTGAAAGTATTAACATGATTAATTAATGGTATTAACATTATTAACAGTATTAACAGTATTAACATTATTAACATTATTAACAGTATTAACGTTATTAACATTATTAACAGTATTAACAGTATTAACATTATTAACATTATTAACAGTATTAACGTTATTAACATTATTAACAGTATTAACAGTATTAACAATATTATCATTTCCGACAGTAGTAACATTACTACCAGCATTGACAGTATTGAAAGTATTAACAGCATTGACAGTAGTGACAGTATTAACATTAACAGTTTTAACAGTATTAACAATATCAACAGTATCAACAGTATTAACAGTATTAAAATTATTAACAGTATTAACAGTATTAACAGTATTAACAGTTTTAACAGTATTAACATTATTAATGAATGGTATTAACATTCTTAACAGTTCTAACATTATTAACATTATTAACAGTTTTAACGGTATTAACATTATAAATGAATGGTATTAACATTATTAACAGTTTTAACTGTATTAACATTATTAACAGTATTAACATTATTAACAGTTTTAACTGTATTAACATTATTAACAGTATTAACATTATTAACATTATTAACAGTATTAACATTATTAACAGTATTAACATTATTAACATTATCAACAGTATTAACAGTATTACCATTATTAACAGTATTAACATTATTAACAGTATTAACATTATTAACAGTATTAACAGTATTAACATTATTAACAGTATTAACAGTATTAACAGTATTAACAGTATTAACAGTATTGACAGTATTAACAGTATTGACAGTATTAACAGTATTAACAGTATTAAAAGTATTGACAGTATTGACAGTATTAACAGTATTAATAGTATTAACAGTATTAACAGTATTAACATTATTAACAGTATTAACAGTATTAACAGTATTATCAGTATCAACAGTATTATCAGTATCAACAGTATTAACAGTATTAACAGTATTAACAATTTTAATTAATAGTATTAACCATATTAACCATTTTAACCGTGTTAACATTATCAACATTATCAACATTATTAACAGTATTAACCATATTAACCATTTTAACCGTGTTAACATTATCAACATTATCAACATTATTAACAGTGCTAACAGTATTAACAGTATTAATACAGTTAGTAACGTTAACAATGTTAATAATGTTGATAATTTTAATACGGTTAATATGGTTTATACTGTTAATACTGTCAAAACTGTCGATAATGTTGAGCATGTGTAACGGCGTTCTTCGTTTGTCGAAAGAGAGTCGGACCGAAATGCAGCGTGGTTGTTACTCATGTTCTTTAATGAATGAAATGACGATACATGAAATAACTATACAATACAAAACAACAAACGGAACGTGAAACCTAATTACAGCCTATCTGGTGAAACTACACAGAGACAGAAACAATCACCCACGAAATACAAAGCGAAACCAGGCTACCTAAATACGGTTCCCAATCAGAGACAACGAGAATCACCTGACTCTGATTGAGAACCGCCTCAGGCAGCCAAGCCTATAAAACACCCCTAATCAGCCGCGATCCCAAATACTACAAACCCCAATACGAACATACAATATAACATAAACCCATGTCACACCCTGGCCTGATCAAATAATTAAAGAAAACACAAAATACTAAGACCAAGGCGTGACAGCATGTTGATAATATTAATACTCTTAATACTATTAATGCTGTTAATGCTGTTAACATTATTAACAGTATTATCATTTTCGACAGTATTAACATTATTACCAGTATTGACAGTATTAACAGTATTATAATTTTCCACAATATTAACATTAATACCAGTATTGACAGTATTGACAGTATTAACAGTATTATAATTTTCCACAGTATTAACATTACTACCAGTATTGACAGTATTGAAAGTATTAACATGATTAATTAATGGTATTAACATTATTAACAGTATTAACAGTATTAACATTATTAACATTATTAACAGTATTAACGTTATTAACATTATTAACAGTATTAACAGTATTAACATTATTAACATTATTAACAGTATTAACGTTATTAACATTATTAACAGTATTAACAGTATTAACAATATTATCATTTCCGACAGTAGTAACATTACTACCAGCATTGACAGTATTGAAAGTATTAACAGCATTGACAGTAGTGACAGTATTAACATTAACAGTTTTAACAGTATTAACAATATCAACAGTATCAACAGTATTAACAGTATTAAAATTATTAACAGTATTAACAGTATTAACAGTATTAACAGTTTTAACAGTATTAACATTATTAATGAATGGTATTAACATTCTTAACAGTTCTAACATTATTAACATTATTAACAGTTTTAACGGTATTAACATTATAAATGAATGGTATTAACATTATTAACAGTTTTAACTGTATTAACATTATTAACAGTATTAACATTATTAACAGTATTAACAGTATTAACATTATTAACAGTATTAAAATTATTAACAGTATTAACAGTATTAACATTATTAACAGTTTTAACTGTATTAACATTATTAACAGTATTAACATTATTAACATTATTAACAGTATTAACATTATTAACATTATTAACATTATCAACAGTATTAACAGTATTACCATTATTAACAGTATTAACATTATTAACAGTATTAACATTATTAACAGTATTAACAGTATTAACATTATTAACAGTATCAACAGTATTAACAGTATTAACAGTATTAACAGTATTAACAGTATTAACAGTATTAACAGTATTCACAGTATTAACATTATTAACAGTATTAACAGTATTAACAGTATTAACGTTATTAACCCTATTAACAGTATTAACGTTATTAACAGCATTAACGTTATTAATCGTATTAACAGTATTAACAGTATTAACCGTTTTAACATTATAAACAGTAGTAACAGTATTAACAGTGTTAACATTATTAACATGTTTAACGTTATTAACAGTATTTACATTAGTTATTAACAGTATTAACATTAGTTTTTAACAGTATTAACATTATTAACAGTATTACTACTAACATTCATATAGTATAAATACAATGTTCTTAGAGGGAGGGGTCTGGGATTTAAGGGGGCGGTTAATCATTCACTAATCAAGCAGAATGTATTTTCCAAATTAATAAAACAACTCATCAAATAACCACACAAATCCCTCAACATGAATTAGTAAATTACAATGTCATTATGGTTGGTGGAGAAGGAAGGGGGGTAGGTAAAGGGGGGGTAGGTAAAGTAAGGCACTTAATATGGAGGTAATTGACAAATCATGCTGAATGTAATGATGAAAAGCAGGAACTGGGAGAAGATATTGGTATCCCCTCCCTGGGACTAACAAGAACTCATTATTCCTGCTTAGTGAGTTGGAGAGAAAAAAATGTTCTGGGGAATACAACACCCTCCCACCATCCCCCTCCTCCTTCCTCCTTTCCCACACATGTCCCTTATGTATGTGAGATGATTGTTCTGCGAGAGAGTTCATTTTCTAAAGGAAACAAAGCAAGTAACACCAAATGAATTGCCTTCCCTCATACGAGTGTAAGCCAGGTCCAAATGAACACGTTTGCCTTTGTTTCTTTCTTCCCTCCCTAGTTTACCTTCCTGAAAGAAAGGATGAGAAAAGCTCCACAAGTGTATGTCACCCACACGCCTCTGTTTACACACTGTCTTTACCCTCTCCTAAGACTGTCATTATTTTACCCAGTCACCTCCTCACACTGAGGACATTGAGAAAACACCATATTCCAAACTGTGAATTATAATTGGAAACCTATGGCTTCTCTGTGTAAACTAATCCGGGAACCACATTAATAAAAGGTAATTCTCTGAAATATCAAAAAATGCCACCAATTTAAAAACCCTTCCTCGGTTTTCTCAAATGTTTCTCTGTGTGTATTCAGTGGCTGTAAGATCTATCATTGGTCTGTTTGATCGGCTGGTCCAGAGGCTCAGCATATATCTGCTGGAGTACAGAGGCCCTCAGAGAGAGGCAGACATAGTCTAACAAGCCTGTAGGCATGGAGCGCACACACATACACACACACACATGCATGTGCATGCGCACGCACACACGCACACACACACCCCAGGCCCAGTGAACAACAGATGGCAGGAACGAGAGAAGATGTTAAACGAGAGAGGGTTTGTTTAAAGATAGATGTTAGAGGGATGAGTTGGCTATGTTGAAGGATGGTACAGAAACATGGTACAGACATAAACATACACTCATGACCTAATTTTACGGACCATGTGATCCAGTGCAACCTTGTTGAACTCCAACTCCACGTTGACCTAATACTCTCTCGCTCTGTTTTCCTCTCTCCCATTCTGCCCTCTCTGGAGAGCAGGACATATGGACAACACTATAGACTCTAAAAACAGTTTGGAAGAACAATGATACGCGTAGGAGGAGGCTTGCTTTAGAAAAAGCAGAGAGAGTTCCTGAATATTTGAGAGAGAAGAGAGAATAAAACACACACAGAGAGAGAGAGAGAGAGAGAGAGAGAGAGAGAGAGAGAGAGAGAGAGAGAGAGAGAGAGAGAGAGAGAGAGAGAGAGAGAGAGAGAGAGAGAGAGAGGGAGAGAGAGAGAGAGAGGGGACAGAGAGAGGGAGAGGGAGAGAGAGAGCCTTGCAGTGTGTGTCTGATGAGGGTATTGGGGTGACGTGCTACAGGTCTCTGTGCGGACGCCCTGAAGGAATTGAATTGTGTTGGGGGTTTAAAGGATCGGGGAAATCATCTGGAGCGTGTTCTGGTGCGGCCTACTTTTTGGGGAGGTGTCAGCCACATTCAAACATGAGCGAACAGAGCAGGGAGAGAAGGAGAGAGGATGAGAGGTAGAAGGAGAAAACGAACAAGAAGAATAAGGAGAAAAAGCCAATTATTCAGAGGCTGGTATGCGCGAGATATGGAGAGCTGAACGGATTCCCCCGTGTGGTGAGATCAGGTGTCTCTGAACACACTAATTAGATGTTCCGCTCGGGGATCGGCTCGCTGGGTCGTACTCGTCTTTAACCCAGAGGAGGATCCCTCTGTAAAGGTACTGCTTCCTCTCACCCCTTTCCCTCCATTCTCTCTTCTCTTTCTCTTCTTTTTCACTTTTCTCTTGTTCTTTGCGTTTGACTTTGACAAATCCCCAAGCTTATTGTTTCAGAAGAAAGTCTAATGTTGACAGTTCGTCTCTGTGACAACAACAAACTGCATGACTGTCATTAGTAAGAAGCCAGAGAGGCAAAGAAAACTCTTTAAACACAACTCTGTTGGATGACTCCAGTATTAGTGGATGAGGGGGAGGCTCCCACCCTCTGCTCCAAGGTTAATAAAGAGAAACAACCGCACACCAATGTAACTTTTCTCCCGCTGTTCCTCCTGAAACAAAGACAGTGTGACCCAAACACTGAGGCAGAGTGAGGAGTCAGTCCATTTCTTGTAGGCAGCTAATTGCAAAAGGTTTGTGAGTGTGAGCCAGCTGGCAGGGCCAACCCTCCCGACTGGCCCGTATGACGGCTGATTTATTCCACAGTTGCATTACTCAGATGGATGTGGCCGCGCGGGCCGGAGCAGATTAAGATTAAGATCCATGAATCAATGCAGCGAGGGACACAAATGCATTATTGGACTCGGAGTAAACAAGGGAACGGCCACCGGGGGAATCAATGTGTATAATTAAAAGGGGGATATGGAACAGTCATCCGTCACGGGGCCATAGAGGTGTCCACCCAACTTGTGTGTGTCGCAAGTGTGTGTGTGTGGTGGGGAGGGGGGATGGGGGTCTGTGTGAATATGTGTTTATGAGAGAGAGAAAGAGAGAGAGAAAGAACCTGTTCATCTCTAGCTGTTAGAGAGATCAGTCTTAAAACATTATTTGGACACAGACACAGTCAACCTCCCTCACACACCAACACACATGGTGGAGAAAATCCCTCCTTTCTTTGGAGAAGTGTATGACATGGGATGGCGCTGACCTCTCTCCTCTTAGTGGGCTTCAGTAGCTGTAGGCTTTATTAAACAGGGACTGAGCTCTACCTCTGTCTCTACCTCTCTCTCCTGAGTCACTACCTCTGTCCAGCCAGCCTCCCCTAAGTACTGTGAATATACCCACTGAATTAGGCCAATGTTAATCACACACTGACGTCACCCACCTAGACAGAGAGAGAGGGAGAGAGAGAGAGAGAGAGAGAGAGAGAGAGAGAGAGAGGGAGAGAAATAAAGAAAGAGAGACAGAAAGAAAGGGGAGTGATAGGGGAAGAGAGATAAAGAAGGAGAGACATACAGAAAGGGGGAGAGATACAGGGAGAGAGAAATAAAGAAAGAGAGACAGAAAGACAGAAAGAAAGAAAGAAAGAAAGAAAGGGGGAGAGATACAGGGAGAGAGAGAGAGAGAGAGAGAGAGAGAGAGAGAGAGAGAGAGAGAGAGAGAGAGAGAGAGAGAGAGAGAGAGAGAGAGAGAGAGAGAGAAATAAAGAAAGAGAGACAGAAAGAAAGGGGGAGAGATACAGGGAGAGAGAGAGAAATAAGAAAGAGAGACAGAAAGAAAGGGGGAGAGAGAGAGGGAGAGAGAGAAATAAGAAAGAGAGACAGAAAGAAAGGGGGAGAGAGAGGGAGAGAGAGAGAGAAATAAGAAAGAGAGACAGAAAGAAAGGGGGAGAGATACAGGGAGAGAGAGAGAGAAATAAGAAAGAGAGACAGAAAGAAAGAAAGGGGAGAGATACAGGGAGAGAGAGAGAGAGGGGGAGAGAGAGAGGGAGAGAAATAAAGAAAGAGAGACAGAAAGAAAGAAAGGGGAGAGATACAGGGAGAGAGAGAGAGAGAGAGAGAAGGAGAGAGAGAGAGAGAGAGGGGGAGAAATAAAGAAAGAGAGACAGAAAGAAAGGGGGAGAGAGAGGGAGAGAGAGAGAGAAATAAGAAAGAGAGACAGAAAGAAAGGGGGAGAGATACAGGGAGAGAGAGAGAGAAATAAGAAAGAGAGACAGAAAGAAAGAAAGGGGAGAGATACAGGGGAGAGAGAGAGAGAGAGGGGGAGAGAGAGAGGGAGAGAAATAAAGAAAGAGAGACAGAAAGAAAGAAAGGGGAGAGATACAGGGGGAGAGAGAGAGAGAGAGAGAGAGAGAGAGAGAGAGAGAGAGAGAGAGGGGGAGAAATAAAGAAAGAGAGACAGAAAGAAAGGGGGAGAGATACAGGGAGAGAGAGAGAGAAATAAGAGAGACAGAAAGAAAGGGGAGAGATACAGGGAGAGAGAGAGAGAAATAAGAAAGAGAGACAGAAAGAAAGCGGGAGAGATACAGGGAGAGAGAGAGAGAAATAAGAAAGAGAGACAGAAAGAAAGGGGGAGAGATACAGGGAGAGAGAGAAATAAGAAAGAGAGACAGAAAGAAAGGGGGAGAGATACAGGGGAGAGAGAGAGAAATAAGAAAGAGAGACAGAAAGAAAGGGGAGAGAGGAGAGAGAGAGAGAAATAAGAAAGAGAGACAGAAAGAAAGGGGAGAGATACAGGGAGAAAGAGAGAGAAATAAGAAAGAGAGACAGAAAGAAAGGGGGAGAGAGGGAGAGAGAGAGAGAAATAAGAAAGAGAGACAGAAAGAAAGGGGGAGAGATACGGGGAGAGAGAGAGAGAAATAAGAAAGAGAGACAGAAAGAAAGGGGGAGAGATACAGGGAGAGAGAGAGAAATAAGAAAGAGAGACAGAATGAAAGGGGGAGAGATACAGGGAGAGAGAGAAATAAGAAAGAGAGACAGAAAGAAAGGGGGAGAGAGAGAGGAAGAGAGAGAGAGAAATAAGAAAGAGAGACAGAAAGAAAGGGGGAGAGAGGGAGAGAGAGAGAGAAATAAGAAAGAGAGACAGAAAGAAAGGGGAGAGATACAGGGAGAGAGAGAAATAAGAAAGAGAGACAGAAAGAAAGGGGGAGAGAGAGAGGGAGAGAGAGAGAGAAATAAGAAAGAGAGACAGAAAGAAAGGGGGAGAGAGAGAGGGAGAGAGAGAGAGAAATAAGAAAGAGAGACAGAAAGAAAGGGGGAGAGAGGGAGAGAGAGAGAGAAATAAGAAAGAGAGACAGAAAGAAAGGGGGAGAGATACAGGGAGAGAGCGAGAGAAATAAGAAAGAGAGACAGAAAGAAGGGGGAGAGAGAGAGGGAGAGAGAGAGAAATAAGAAAGAGAGACAGAAAGAAAGGGGGAGAGAGGGAGAGAGAGAGAAATAAGAAAGAGAGACAGAAAGAAAGGGGGAGAGAGGGAGAGAGAGAGAGAAATAAGAAAGAGAGACAGAAAGAAAGGGGGAGAGATACAGGGAGAGAGAGAAATAAGAAAGAGAGATAAAGAAAGGGGGAAGAGATACAGGGAGAGAGAGAGAAATAAGAAAGAGAGAGAAAGGGGGAAGAGATACAGGAAGAGAGAGAGGGACTATTTCAAGGTTCCATATTCTTACACGTCTTTCCTGATTGTACGTGTTATTGACAAAAGTGAAATGCATTTCCAAGAACTTCAACAAAATATATGTTATTGTAGTTGCAGTGATTTTCTATAATTAATACTAATTGGTTTGATCCTGTGTTTGACTGTTATATTAAGCAATGATGTTGCCAGAGTTAGAGTGGCATAGATTTCCATTCCTCCGATTCAAGTGTTTTTTTTTGTCTGATCTTGCTTTTTAATGAACCAGAGGAAGAGTGGAGAAACTGAGATGTAATCTGTGTCTCAGAAGTTCTGTACAGTGTGTATATCAATCTTGCCCTCTCTTTCTCTCAATTCAAAGGGCTTTATTGGCATAGGAAACACATGTTTACATTGCCAAAGCAAGTGAAATAGACAACAAACAAAAGGGAAATAAACAATACAAATTAACATTAAACATTACACATACAGAAGTTTTAAAACAACAAAGACATTACAAATGTCATATTATATATATATATATACAGTGTTTTAACAATGTACAAATGTTTAAAGGACACAAGATAAAATAAACAAGCATGGGTTGTATTTACAATGGTGTTTGTTCTTCACTGGTTGCCCTTTTCTCGTGGCATCAGGTCACAAATCTTGCTGATGTGATGGCACAATGTGGAATTTCACCCAGTAGATATAGGAGTTTATCAAAATTGGATTTGTTTTCAAATTTTTTGTGGATCTGTGTAATCTGAGGGAAATATGTCTCTCTAATATGGTCATACATTGGGCAGGAGGTTAGGAAGTGCAGCTCAGTTTCCACCTCATTTTCTGGGCAGTGTGCACATAGCCTGTCTTCTCCTGAGAGACAGGTCTGCCTACAGCGGCCTTTCTCAATAGCAAGGCTATGATCACTGATTCTGTACATAGTCAAAGCTTTCCTTAAGTTTGGGTCAGTCACAGTGGTCAGGTATTCTGCCGCTGTGTACTCTCTATTCAGACCTCCTCGTCCCTCCACTCCTCCTTCCATCTTCCCCTTTCTTCTTTCTCCCCCAAACTCATCTTAACCGTCTTGCTCCTCTTCGCATTTCCTTGTGTGTGCATGCATACACACACACACACACACACACACACACACACACACACACACACACACACACACACACACACACACACACACACACACACACACACACACACACACACACACACACACACACACACACACACACACACACACACACACACACACACACACACACACACACACACACACACACACAGTTGCACACACACACACACAGTTTCACACACCCTCCAAGCAATGTCAAGTCACCCTTGATTAGGTTTTCTGGGTGCCTTGAGAAGGCAGCCCTTGGGAGGTTGTCCCTCTTCTCCTCAGACTCTGACATGCAGTTAGTCAGTCTGGAAGTCTCCAACATCTGGTTGTGTTAACATGTTCATGTACTGTACCTTTTTCAGTTGACATGATTTTGTAGTTCCTTCCAATGGCAGTAGGTTGAACTACAGTAATGAACATGAAGACACACACACACACACACACACACACACACACACACACACACACACACACACACACACACACACACACACACACACACACGCACACACACACACACACACACACACACACACACACACACACACACACACACACACACACACACACACACACACACACACACACACACACACACACACGACCCCAGTCCTTCACCAAACAGGTGTTGGCTGCCGGAGCTGAATGCAGCCATGTGATCTGGGGTCCCCTGGGTGTTATTCCCTCTCCTTTGAGCTGAACAAATCCCGATGATGGCATAATTGATCTGTCATGATTTTAATGCAGCACAATATGTTATCCGGCACTGCTGCTATTCATTAACTACCAGAATCCAAGAGAGAGGGAGAAGGTGAAGGAGAGGTAGAGGGAGACAGCCTGAGCCTCGGTTCGCACATCATCAGAGCAGATGACAAAGAAGCCTCTATGTCTGAGCGTTGGTCCACGTATCTCTCCTCTACACTATAGGAAACTAGGAAACCACTGGGCACACACTGGTTGAATCAACGTTGTTTCCAGGTCGTTTCAATTAAATTATGTTGAACCAACACGGAATAGACTTAGAATCGACATCTGTGTCCATTAGGCAGTAACAGAGCTGGAACATTAGTGACATTTAGATCAGCAAGGAGAGGAAATGGCACCCACCATGTGAATATCAGGATCACAGGGATGATGGTCATATCATATGAGGAAGTAGTGGTGATGAGGATGATCATGATGATCAAAATGATGATGATGACATGGAGGAGGAGGGCAATGGAGAATGGGGGAGGAGAGAGAGGAGAAGGATGTTGGTGAAAAGATTTTGTCATGATAATTAGAGCAATAGAACTCGTGGTAATGAATTGCTTTCATGCTAAAGTGAAACGCTCCTGGATTATCCCCAATGTCTTGTTATGAAGTAATCCCTGTACATATTATTCTCATCCTAGTAGATCCACTCTCTAATTGCCTGCGCCAATGAGCAGCCATTCTGTTATTAGCAAAGAGCTGATGTTTTCTCGCTTTGAATATGAAACGGTAATAGAAGATAAACCAGCCTAATGGTTAAATTTGAGCTAGGCTTGATGATGGGCTGTGTGTCAGTGGTGAGACTAGTTCCCCAGACTGGGCTGATCAGCTCAGAAGCTGAGCATGTCATGGCATGTTTTAGTTGTGTGAGAGGGGTAATACATCTTAATTAGGAAGGGGAAAATTCATGTCGCCCTCTATGAATTAGGCTTGGAACCAGAGCTCTACGGTGTGTTTGTGTTCAATGAGGGTGGGGGGGTCAGGAAAAGAGAGAGAGAGGGAGAGGGAGCAAGAGGGCAAGAGGGTTAGAAAGCAAGAGAGCGCGAGAGGTTGTAAGTCAATACCCCTGCTTAATACCCTATCCCGGCTGCCAGCTGGTGTATGGAGGACATGTGAGAACAGGAGAGGCTCTGTCCCTCTACCCCAGACCTGAGTGCTTGAGCTGGGCTTCTTATCTCTCTTCTCTCGCCTCATCTGGAACAGACAAACCCATTTACCAAACTGACACATAAAACAGGTCACACACAGGAATACAAGCGAAAGGTATCCTGACAGATGATCCCTCTTAGTATCTCTCTATCTCCTTCACTTACTGACGATCTCTCTCTCTCTGTCTCTCTGTCTCTCTGTCTCTCTGTCTCTCTGTCTCTCTGTCTCTCTGTCTCTCTGTCTCTCTGTCTCTCTGTCTCTCTGTCTGTCTGTCTGTCTGTCTGTCTGTCTGTCTGTCTGTCTGTCTGTCTGTCTGTCTGTCTGTCTGTCTGTCTGTCTGTCTGTCTGTCTGTCTGTCTGTCTGTCTGTCTGTCTGTCTGTCTGTCTGTCTGTCTGTCTGTCTGTCTGTCTGTCTCTCTCTCTCTCTGTCTCTCTCTCTCTCTCTCTCTCTCTCTCTCTCTCTCTCTCTCTCTCTCTCTCTCTCTCTCTCTCTCTCTCTCTCTCTCTCTCTCTCTCTCTCTCTCTCTCTCTCTCTCTCTCTCTCTCTCTCTCTCTCTCTCTCTCTGTGTCCATGTTGTGTTTAATGTCCTCCCTGTCATACTCTGGAACTGTGGAGGAGCTACTGCAGCCCACTGCCAAACATTACACTCACTATAGCATCAAACAGAACAAGCGGACTGTACCATTCTGCTAACAGAGGTGCTAGCCATAGCTATTTTAAAGCCAAATTCCATAATGTCTTGTGAGATGACATGACTGGTTGAAGAAACATCCATACAGTAAATGGGTAGGTGTTCGTCCAAGAAGGACTGAAGCTAAAACCACAACAAACACGTCACTCTTACAGATAGCCATTCTATCCCTCCTATCCCTCTCTCTTTCTCCTTTCCGTCTGATGCTTCTCTCTCTTGGAACATCTTTTTCACTCTCCCTGTTCTACTCTCACTTTCTTCGTCTTCCTCTCCAACCCTCTCGCCATCTTTCCCTCTCTTCCGCTTTCTCTCTTTCTCTTCTCACTAATTGAGGCAGGTGTTGTCCTTTCTTCCGCCACTCAGAAACCTCATCGCTCTACAGTTACCACGCATTTGGAATGTGCTGGATGTGCGTCTGTTTGTGATGCGTGTTCGTCTGTTTGTGACGGGTGTTTCGTCTGTTCGCTAGTTTCCTTTGTTAGTGTGTGTGAGTGCGTGTTTGCTTGTGTCGTGCACGCGTTCGTGTGTGTTTGTGCTGTTGTTTGTGTGTGTGCATATTGGTGTGTTTGTTACTGTGCTTGTGTGTTTATTAGTGTGTGTGTGTGTGTGTTCGTGCCTGCCTGTGTGTGTGACAGCAGTGGAATTCCAAGGTCTCTTCTCTCAAACAACCACTCGATGGGGCTTAACGTGTAATTAATCACTAAGAGGGACTATTTATAACAGTGTGGCTAAAATGGTAACTTATTGGGCTCTGGTCAAAAGTATTGCACTATAGAGAGTGCATTGGCTCTGGTGAAAAGTTCTGCACATATATGGAATAAGGTGTCATTTTGGCTTCACCCTGTGTTGATGGCAGCACATCCACAAGAAAATACAACAACATGAGATAAAGATGGAGAGAGATCAGCAACAGCAGAAGACATCCATCATCGCAGTGTGAAAGCAGAAGAATGACTATGTGTGTTTTGTGGTTGAAGTTACCACTGCATGAAATGGGTGGTTGTCATCAATTGATAAGGTCATTGACTGATGGGTCTGACCAGAGATGCCTGAGGAAGACTGAGTCAAAACGTGTTGCGTGCATAGGTTGTCTAAATGTCTTTAGCTGTAGGCCACTACTTGCTTTTTTAAATCAAGGATTGTTTGTGTGTGTTATAACGGCCAGTTAACGGCTCAGTGATGAGTTTGTGGTTGCCCTGGAGCCGTGAGGTCGCCTAGGCAGAGAACTCTTGTCAACGTGTAAATATTTTATTGCTTTTATGTGTTTTCTGATAGCATTCTTTAAAAATCTACTTTTCATTTTGTTAGTTTAGTAAGTTAAGATTATTTATATATCAATTAAACTTTGTCATAAGTCCAGCAAGTCAGTTAGTTTTGTCAGGATAGCCAAGAGGCTAGCTAGCAATCTAGCTCTTGTTTTTATTTGAAACTGGAGATCGCCTCTAGGCCCCTATCTAAATCTAGCCAACGCCGGCTTCACCTAGGTGGGTGCTACATTTTGTTTGAGGAATAAAGTGGCTTGCGAAAGTATTCACCCCCTTAGCATTTTTCCTATTTTGTTGCCTTACAACCTGGAATGAAATGGATATTTGGGGGATTTGTATCATTTGATTTTACACAACTTGCCTGCCGATCACGCGCCCACTTTGAAGATGCAAAATATTTTTTATTGTGAAACAAACAAGAAATATGGCAAAAAAAGGCAACTTGAGCGTGAATAACTATTCACCCCCCAAAAGTCAATACTTTATAAAGCCACTTTTTGGAACATCTAGCCACTGGGATTTTGTATCATTCTTCAAGGCAGAACTGCTCCAGCTCCTTCAAGTTGGATGGGTTCCGCTGGTCATACCACAGATTCTCAATTGGATTGAGGTCTGGGCTTTGACTAGGCCATTCCAAGATATTTAAATGTTTCCCCTTAAACCACTCTAGTGTTGCTTTAGCTTTATGCTTAGGGTCATTGTCCTGCTGGAAGGTGAACCTCCGTCCCAGTCTCAAATCTCTGGAAGACTAAAACAGATTTCACTCAAGAATTTCCCTGTATTTAGCGCCATCCATCATTCCTTCAATTCTCACCAGTTTCCCAGTCCCTGCCGATGAAAAACATCCCCACAGCATGATGTTGCCATCACCGTGCTTCACTGTAGGGATGGTATTCTCAGGGTGATGAGAGATGTTTGATTTGCGCTAGACATAGTGTTTTCCTTGATGGCCAAAAAGCAAAATTCTAGTCTCATCTGACAAGAGTACCTTCTTCCATATGTTTGGGGAGTCTGCTTATTTTTTCTTTAAGCAATGGCTTTTTTTCTGGCCACGTTTCCATAAAGACCAGCTCTGTGGAGCTTACGGCTTAAAGTGGTCCTATGGACATCTCCGCTGTGGAGCTTTGCAGCTCCTTCAGGGTTATCTTTGGTCTCTTTGTTGCCTCTATGATTATTGCCCTCCTTGCCTGGTCTGTGAGTTTTGGTGTCTCTCTTGGCAGGTTTGTTGGCAGGTGTCTCTCTTGGCAGGTTTGTTGAGGTGCCATAGTCTTTACATTTTTTAAAATTATGGATTTAATGGTGCTCTGTGGGATGTTCAAAGTTTTAGATATTTTTTATAACCCAACCCTGATCTGTACTTTTCCACAACTTTGTCGCTGACCTGTTTTGAGAGCTTCTTGGTCTTGATGGTGGCGCTTGCTTGGTGGTGACCCTTGCCTAGTGGTGTTGCAGACTCCTTTCAGGGGAATTTCAGAACAGGTGTATATATACCAAGATCATGTGACAGATCTTGTGACAGTTAGATTGCACACAGGTGGACTTTATTTAACTAATTATGTGACTTCTGAAGATATTTGGTTGCACCAGATCTGGGGGCTTCATAGAAAAGGGGGTGAATACATATGCACGCACCACATTTCCGTTTTAAATTGAAAGAATAACGTAATTTTTTTCTTCATTTTACTTCACCAATTTGGACTATTTTGTGTATGTCCATTACATGAAATCCAAATAAAAAATCAAATTAAATTACAGGTTGTAATGCAACAAAATATAAAAAATGCCAAGGTGGATGAATACTTTTGCAACGCACTGTATCTACCCACGAAGTCTGCAGAGAAGCTGGGGATGGCAAGGCCTGGCTTGATGATCCAAACCTGTCTTACTGAGTTATGTTTTTTTTGCATTAGTTGAGTCTAAATCGACCACATATGTCTACAGTATGTTGCACTTCTGCATCCACGGTGAAAGGTGGCAGAGCTCGAGCAACGTTTGTCAGACCATGACGCATCCCTAAAATTGGTCTTCTCGTGAAAACGTCTGTAGCGTCCAAACGGTTTGACCTGCACTCTATGTAAAGGGGAGACTCTCACGAACACAATGGTGGTCTCCAGTTTTTGCTCTACAACCGACACAAGTGTCAAGGGACTCATTTGAAGTCGGTGCCGTCGATGTGCCAACTTCTGTTTGTAGAATCCAAACTGTTTGTGCTACAAAGTGTCACATGACCAGACTGAAGGTAACCAGTACAGGAAAAAAATATATTGGAAGTATGAAGGTAGTTTTGTGCCTACCAAAATAAGTAGTTAAATATGTGCAAAAAAAAGTAATACTTATAATAATAATAATATATACACACGATATATACACAATATATTTTCAAACGTTTTGGGTCACTTAGAAATGTCCTTGTTTTTGAAAGAAAAGCAAAACATTTTGTCCAGTAAATCTTCTTCAGGATTGGTGGGAACCCCATGGGACGGTTGTGCTAACATAGGCTAATGCGATTAGTGTGAGGTTGTAAGTACAATAACATTTCCCAGGACATAGACATATCTGATACTGGCAGAAAGCTTAAATTCTTGTTAATCTAACTGCACTGTTGGAGCGAGCGGTCGCATCCGCACTTCAGTCCGCAGGTAGTATAACTTTTCAATACATTTCATTACATTTCATTATAGTACAACGGTTTGATTTGTCTAATCTTAGCAATTACTTAGCAATTTCTTCTTAGCTAGCTACATAGCCGTCTCTGTATCAAAGATAATTGCGTAATTATCGTATTTCGTCGTCCTAACGTAGTCTACACTGCTATCTGCCCAGCAGCTAGCCAGCTAGCACACGTCCACCGTCTACCGAATAGCAGCACTGTAGAAACTATTACACTCAACTGAACGACTGAACGACTCGATTACTGTAGTGTTAGCTAGCTACATAGTTGTCTCTGCTGTCTTCGTATCCAAGATAATTGTGTAGTTTAGAGTGTGTAGTCTTAGAGTGATTATCTTAATTTACCGAGGTTAGCTAGCCAGCTATTTGTCGTCCTTAACATAGGAGACACTGCAAGCTAGACAACAGCTAGCCAACGTCTACCGAATAGAACTTCCTCACTCAACAACCCGGTCCCATTCCGTTTCGCTCCACAGGTAGTATCACATTTTCATTTCATTTCATTACAGTACAACGGTTTGATTTGTTTGATCGTAGCTAGCTACATAGCTAGCTACATAGCCGTCTTTGTATCAAAGATAATTGTGTAGTCTAGAGCGATTTTCTAGGTTAGCTAGCCAGCTATTGTCATTCTTTTAACGCAACGTAACGTAATCAACACTGCTAGCTAGCCAGCTAGCCCCTGAATAGCAGCACTGTAGAAACTATTACACTCAACGGAACGACTTGATTAGTGTAGTGCCAACAACGCAGCCACTGCCAGCTAGCCTACAAAGTCAACAACGCAGCCACTGCCAGCTAGCCTACTTCAGCAGTACTGTATCATTTTAATCATTTTAGTCAATAAGATTCTTGCAACGTAAGCTTAACTTTCTGAACATTCGAGACATTTACATTACATTTACATTACATTTAAGTCATTTAGCAGACGCTCTTATCCAGAGCGACTTACAAATTGGTGCATTCACCTTATGACATCCAGTGGAACAGTCACTTTACAATAGTGCATCTAAATCTTAAGGGGGGGGGTGAGAGGGATTACTTATCCTATCCTAGGTATTCCTTAAAGAGGTGGGGTTTCAGGTGTCTCCGGAAGGTGGTGATTGACTCCGCTGTCCTGGCGTCGTGAGGGAGTTTGTTCCACCATTGGGGGGCCAGAGCAGCGAACAGTTTTGACTGGGCTGAGGGGGAGCTGTACTTCCTCAGTGGTAGGGAGGCGAGCAGGCCAGAGGTGGATGAACGCAGTGCCCTTGTTTGGGTGTAGGGCCTGATCAGAGCCTGGAGGTACTGAGGTGCCGTTCCCCTCACAGCTCCGTAGGCAAGCACCACGGTCTTGTAGCGGAGAGAACGGAGGAGCGGGGTGACGTGAGAGAACTTGGGAAGGTTGAACACCAGACGGGCTGCGGCGTTCTGGATGAGTTGAAGGGGTTTAATGGCACAGGCAGGGAGCCCAGCCAACAGCGAGTTGCAGTAATCCAGACAGGAGATGACAAGTGCCTGGATTAGGACCTGCGCCGCTTCCTGTGTGAGGCAGGGTCGTACTCTGCGGATGTTGTAGAGCATGAACCTACAGGAACGGGCCACCGCCTTGATGTTGGTTGAGAACGACAGGGTGTTGTCCAGGATCACGCCAAGTTTCTTAGCGCTCTGGGAGGAGGACACAATGGAGTTGTCAACCGTGATGGCGAGATCATGGAACGGGCAGTCCTTCCCCGGGAGGAAGAGCAGCTCCATCTTGCCGAGGTTCAGCTTGAGGTGGTGATCCGTCATCCACACTGATATGTCTGCCAGACATGCAGAGATGCGATTCGCCACCTGGTCATCAGAAGGGGGAAAGGAGAAGATTAGTTGTGTGTCGTCTGCATAGCAATGATAGGAGAGACCATGTGAGGTTATGACAGAGCCAAGTGACTTTGTGTATAGCGAGAATAGGAGAGGGCCTAGAACAGAGCCCTGGGGGACACCAGTGGTGAGAGCGCGTGGTGAGGAGACAGATTCTCGCCACGCCACCTGGTAGGAGCGACCTGTCAGGTAGGACGCAATCCAAGCGTGGGCCGAGCCGGAGATGCCCAACTCGGAGAGGGTGGAGAGGAGGATCTGATGGTTCACAGTATCGAAGGCAACCGATAGATCTAGAAGGATGAGAGCAGAGGAGAGAGAGTTAGCTTTAGCAGTGCGGAGCGCCTCCGAGATACAGAGGAGAGCAGTCTCAGTTGAATGACTAGTCTTGAAACCTGACTGATTTGGATCAAGAAGGTCATTCAGAGAGAGATAGCGGGAGAGCTGGCCAAGGACGGCACGTTCAAGAGTTTTGGAGAGAAAAGAAAGAAGGGATACTGGTCTGTAATTGTTGACATCGGAGGGATCGAGTGTAGGTTTTTTCAGAAGGGGTGCAACTCTCGCTCTCTTGAAGACGGAAGGGACGTAGCCAGCGGTCAGGGATGAGTTGATGAGCGAGGTGAGGTAAGGGAGAAGGTCTCCGGAAATGGTCTGGAGAAAAGAGGAGGGGATAGAGTCAAGCGGGCGGGTTGTTGGGCGGCCGGCCGTCACAAGACGCGAGATTTCATCTGGAGAGAGAGGGGAGAAAGAGGTCAGAGCACAGGGTAGGGCAGTGTGAGCAGAACCAGCGGTGTCGTTTGACTTAGCAAACGAGGATCGGATGTCATCAACCTTCTTTTCAAAATGGTTGACGAAGTCATCTGCAGAGAGGGAGGAGGGGGGGGAGGGGGAGGAGGATTCAGGAGGGAGGAGAAGGTGGCAAAGAGCTTCCTAGGGTTAGAGGCAGATGCTTGGAATTTAGCGTGGTAGAAAGTGGCTTTAGCAGCAGAGACAGAGGAGGAAAATGTAGAGAGGAGGGAGTGAAAGGATGCCAGGTCTGCAGGGAGGCGAGTTTTCCTCCATTTCCGCTCGGCTGCCCGGAGCCCTGTTCTGTGAGCTCGCAATGAGTCATCGAGCCACGGAGCGGGAGGGGAGGACCGAGCCGGCCTGGAGGATAGGGGACATAAAGAGTCAAAGGATGCAGAGAGGGAGGAGAGGAGGGTTGAGGAGGCAGAATCAGGAGATAGGTTGGAGAAGGTTTGAGCGGAGGGAAGAGATGATAGGATGGAAGAGGAGAGAGTAGCGGGGCAGAGAGAGCGAAGGTTGGGACGGCGCGATACCATCCGAGTAGGGGCAGTGTGGGAGGTGTTGGATGAGAGCGAGAGGGAAAAGGATACAAGGTAGTGGTCGGAGACTTGGAGGGAGTTGCAATGAGGTTAGTGGAAGAACAGCATCTAGTAAAGATGAGGTCGAGCGTATTGCCTGCCTTGTGAGTAGGGGGAAGGTGAGAGGGTGAGGTCAAAAGAGGAGAGGAGTGGAAAGAAGGAGGCAGAGAGGAATGAGTCAAAGGTAGACATGGGGAGGTTAAAGTCGCCCAGAACTGTGAGAGGTGAGCCGTCCTCAGGAAAGGAGCTTATCAAGGCATCAAGCTCATTGATGAACTCTCCGAGGGAACCTGGAGGGCGATAAATGATAAGGATGTTAAGCTTGAAAGGGCTGGTAACTGTGACAGCATGGAATTCAAAGGAGGCGATAGACAGATGGGTAAGGGGAGAAAGAGAGAATGACCACTTGGGAGAGATGAGGATCCCGGTGCCACCACCCCGCTGACCAGAAGCTCTCTGGGTGTGCGAGAACACGTGGGCGGACGAAGAGAGAGCAGTAGGAGTAGCAGTGTTGTCTGTGGTGATCCATGTTTCCGTCAGTGCCAAGAAGTCGAGGGACTGGAGGGAGGCATAGGCTGAGATGAACTCTGCCTTGTTGACCGCAGATTGGCAGTTCCAGAGGCTACCGGAGACCTGGAACTCCACGTGGGTCGTGCGCGCTGGGACCACCAGATTAGGGTGGCCGCGGATAGACAGACACATAGTTGACAGGCTACAGAAGAGGCTACGCTAATGCAAAGGAGATTGGAATGACAAGTGGACTACACGTCTCGAATGTTCAGAAAGTTAAGCTACGTAGCAAGAATCTTATTGACTAAAATTATTAAAATGATACAGTACTGCTGAAGTAGGCTAGCTGGCAGTGGGTGCGTTGTTGACACTACACTAATCAAGTCGTTCCGTTGAGTGTAATAGTTTCTGCAGTGCTGCTATTCGGGGGCTAGCTGGCTAGCTGGCTAGCTAGTAGTGTTGTTTACGTTACATTGCGTTAAAAGAACGACAATAGCTGGCTAGCTAACCTAGAAAATCGCTCTAGACTACACAGTTATCTTTGATACAAAGACGGCTATGTAGCTAGCTATGTAGCTAGCTACGATCAAACAAATCAAACCGTTGTACTGTAATGAAATGAAATTGTCATTCCAATCTCCTTTGCATTAGCGTAGCCTCTTCTGTAGCCTGTCAACTATGTGTCTGTCTATCCCTGTTCTCTCCTCTCTGCACAGACCATACAAACGCTCCACACCGCGTGGCCGCGGCCACCCTAATCTGGTGGTCCCAGCGCGCACGACCCACGTGGAGTTCCAGGTCTCCGGTAGCCTCTGGAACTGCCGATCTGCGGCCAACAAGGCAGAGTTCATCTCAGCCTATACCTCCCTCCAGTCCCTCGACTTCTTGGCACTGACGGAAACATGGATCACCACAGACAACACTGCTACTCCTACTGCTCTCTCTTCGTCTGCCCACGTGTTCTCGCACACCCCGAGAGCTTCTGGTCAGCGGGGTGGTGGCACCGGGATCCTCATCTCTCCCAAGTGGTCATTCTCTCTTTCTCCCCTTACTGTCACGAACCGGCTCAAAGCCCGTAACAAAGGGAGACAACGTGGAGATAAGGAGTAACAAAAGATATATTTATTAACTAAAGCAACTAAGGAAAATATCCAATGGTGTGTGTAATCAGTAGTCCGTAGTGTAAGTGAGTGTTTTGCATGCATGAATGTGATAATGCAGGGTGTTGAAAGGTGCCAAAGCACACAAACAAAAAGGCCACCAAGAACCACACCACAATCTACAACAGGTGTCTGCATGGAGAGAGTCTCCTCCATGAATGTTGAAGAGGTCTATTTATCCTGGGAGACACCTGGCCCAGGTGTTTCCCATGTAGCTGACGACCCTCTCAACTCCGCCCACCGGCATCCTAATAAGGAAACAAGAACAAAGACAGAATACGGCAGACAGAGTGGGAGGGTCGTCACATTCCCCCCATAAAACCGGGGACCAACAAGGACCCCGGAACAACATACCAGCCTCCCAAATTGACACAGGCGTCCCAAATTGACACAGGCCTCTGCGTCCCAAATTGACACAGGCCTCTGCGTCCCAAATTGACACAGGCCTCTGCGTCCCAAATTGACACAGGCCTCTGCGTCCCAAATTGCCTCTGCGTCCCAGGCCTCTGCGTCCCAAATTGACACAGGCCTCTGCGTCCCAAATTGACACAGGCCTCTGCGTCCCAAATTGACACAGGCCTCTGCGTCCCAAATTGACACAGGCCTCTGCGTCCCAAATTGACACAGGCCTCTGTGCCCCAAATTGATGAGGGTTTACGTGTTCACACTTACAATTTGCCCCAGCCAACCTCCTCCCCAGACCTCAGCAACCTTCGCACAGGAAGCAACATTTAAGAGGAAAGAAAACAAGACCAGGAGGGAGCAGACAGGACAGAGAGAACATGACAATACGAAACAATGGTCAGTCACGTAAACATTAGGAACAGGGCGCACGAGAGAGCGCATCAGCAATCACGTTTTCAGTCCCCCGGATGTGCCTCACATCTAGATGGAATGATTGTAAAAATAAACACCATCGCATTATCCTCTGGTTTGGACACATCATGGACCTCAAAAAAGTGAGGGGGTTATGGTCGGTGTAGACCACAATAGGTACTACCCCGACCCGACATACACTTTGAAGTGTTGTAGCGCCCAAATGAGTGCTAGCGCTTCCTTTTCAATAACCGAATAGTTCAACTGATAATCGTTAAACTTTTTAGAAAAGAAACTAACAGGCTTCTCAATCCCAGACACATCTGCTTGCAGCAAAACTGCACCTGCCCCCACATGACTAGCATCCACCTGCAAGGTAAATGACAAATCCATGCGAGGAGCAGCCAGCACTGGAGTTGAGGTAAGCAACCTCTTTGAATCTTCAAAAGCGTGTTGACAACGAGTAGACCAAACGTAAACAGCCTTAGCTTTCAGCATATCTGTCAAGGGAGCGACCACAGTAGAGAAGTTATTACAAAAACTACGGTAATAACCAATCATGCCCAAGAAACGCATCAGTTCCTTTTTAGTAGTTGGTGGTGGAAAAGCATCAATAGCCACCACTTTAGCCCGAACAGGACGCACTTCACCCTGCCCAACCACTTTTCCAAGGTATGTAACGGTCGCCTGAGCAAACTCACATTTTGCCAGATTGATTGTGAGGCGACCTGCAGCCAGACGTTCAAACAAGGCTTGAATACGGGACAGATGTTCTTCCCAAGTATCTGCATAGATCACTACATCGTCCAAATAAACAGCGCACCCGGTCAGACCGGCGACAACCCTGTTCATAAGTCGCTGAAAAGTGGCAGGTGCATTGCGCAGACCGAAACTCATAACTGAATACGAGTACAGACCAAAGGGTGTAATAAAGGCAGAGATTTCACGTGCCCTACTCGTCAGTGGCACCTGCCAATAGCCTTTTAACAGGTCAAATTTGCTCACAAACTTAGCTGCACCGACTTGATCAACACAGTCCTCCATCCGAGGAAGAGGAAATGAATCTGGCTTTGTGACACTGTTTACCTTACGGTAGTCCGTACAAAAACGGTTTGTTCCATCCGGTTTACTGACCAAGATACAGGGAGAAGCCCAACTGGAGAAAGAAGGCTCTGCTATCTTACTCTCCAGCATGTACTTGACCTCAGCATCCAGACAACGTAGTTTCTCTGAAGAAACTCTATAGAACCGCTGACGAATGGGGTCAGCACCTCCAATGTCAATATCATGTTCTATTAAGTTTGTACGTGTAGGTGTATCAGAAAATAAACCTGGAAATCTCTGAATCAGACCAACCATCTCTTTCCGCTCATCAACAGGTAGGTGAGTGAGAAGACTGTCTAAAATATCCAGTGTTTCTGAATTTTTCAATCTACCCTGCAATATACAATCGTCAGGACCAGGAACATCTTCCTCCTCATGCACAGATCTAGCACGACAAGAACCCAAGGAAACAACGGTATCAGCCAAAAGAACAGGTTTACCGTCCTCTGTAGAATCCCACTGTTCAGTCTCAGAGGAACGTGCATAATAGGGTTTTAACAGATTTACATGGCACAGCTGGTGTGCTTTCCTCCGTTCTGGAGTGGCAACTAGATAATTTTGCTCAGTGTACTGGCGCACCACTGTATATGGACCTTGAAACTTGGCTTGAAAAGGAGAACCAACAATTGGCAGCAGAGCAAGAACCTGGTCACCTGGACTAAAGTGACGAGGCTCAGTTCGGCGATCAAATATGCCCTTCATCCTATCCTGTGAAGATGATAACTTCTCTTTAGCCATTTCACCAGCGGCATACAGCCGTCGCCGGAAATCACACACATACGAACACAGGGACTGAGGAGGCTCGGGAGACTTCCAGTCATCCTGGAGAACAGATAAAAGTCCACGCACCCTATGTCCAAACACAAGGTCATTTGGACTGAAACCTGTGCTCTCCTGTGAAACTTCCCTAGCGGCTAACAGTAACCAAGGCAACCCCCCCTCCCAATCCTTATCCATCTCAGTACAATAAGCTCTCAACAAAGACTTAAGTGTTTGATGGAAACTTTCCAGTGCTCCTTGACTTTGCGCGTGATAGGCGCTAGACACATTGTGTTTAATATGGAGCTGTTGAAGAACCTGACCAAACAGATTAGAGGTAAAATTAGATCCTTGATCACTCTGAATGACCTTAGGGATTCCAAACAATGAGAGAAACTTGTCAAAGCTTTTAACACCGATTTAGTCGTGATAGATCGGAGAGGATAGGCAGCAGGAAACCTAGTGGTCTGACACATCACAGTGAACAGGTAACTGCTACCCTTTTAGAACGAGGCAGAGGACCCACACAGTCAATAATCAGATACTCAAAAGGTTGGCTGAGTACAGGAATAGGAAACAATGGTACTGGTTTAATAGCTTGATTAGGCTTACCAGTTAATTGACAGGTGTGACAAGTTTTGATAAAATCAGAAACATCCCTCTTTAATCTAGGCCAAAAGAAATGTCTTAATATGCGATTGTAGGTTTTCCTCACCCCCATATGTCCAGCAACGTCACTGTGAGAAGTTTCCAACACCAACTCACGAAGCTTAACTGGTACAACAACCTGACTAATTGCCTCCCCCAGAAAAACACTATCATGAGACACCCACTTTCTCATCAGGACATCCTCTTGGAGAAAATAGCCATGGGCGACATCTCCCAACTGTTCTATAGGCACAATTTGATCACGCAACTCTTCCAACGTGGGGTCATCCCGTTGAGCATTGATTAGATCTGAGCGGGTTACAGATAACGGGATAACAGGGAAAACAGTGACATACTTTGTATTATTATCATTAGTCGGCGCAGTGACTAGTTCGCCACGGCTCATAGAACGTGTCACTGCACACGCAGAGAACACCTCTGGGAAACTCTGTACACTCTCATCAGGAATCCCAACAAATGACGGCTTAGTGGAAACCACTAGAGATGGAAACACAACTGGCCATACACGCTCACCTGCTAAGTTATTCCCAAGGATAACGTCGATACCCTCAATAGGCAACGAAGGACGCACCCCACAACAACTTCACCCTTCACCAGCCCACAATCCAACATCAGTTTATGCAATGGAACTGACAGAGTGTTCAAACCTATTCCCCTAATTAGAACACTATTCCCGAATCAGTCTCAGCAGAAAAGGGTAACACAGACTCCAACACAAATGATTCAGAGGCACCTGTGTCTCTCAGGATCTTCACTGGCACTAGGTCTTTACTTCCTAACATAGACACAAAACCTTCTGTAATGAAAGGTAAATAGTCTGGATCAATATGGACTTTCACATTCTCCTGGGCCTGAGGAAATGAGTCAAGAATGAACTGATGTGGAACAGGTGCAGCTAACGCAGCAGGCTTAGATTTAGCGTAAGCACCCTTTGACCTGAGAAGTGGACATTCGTTTTTCCAATGACCTGAACCTTGACAGTAGTGACACTCCTGCCCAAAGTCAGCCTTACCATGGGAGTCAGGTTCAACCCTAGTTGAATAGAACTCTGCCCGAGAATCAAAGTATCTCGGTGAGCGAAGCCCAAATCTATCCGAACGCCCCCACTCTTTCCGAATACGGGGTTTTGCAAAGACACTTTTGTGAGTCAACACATACTCGTCCGCCAAAACCGCAGCTTCAGCAACATTCTTTACTTTCTGTTCATTAATATAAGTGGCAATACGATCAGGAATTGTGTCCTTAAATTGCTCTAACATAATCAGATCACACAGCCCTTGGAAAGTCACAACTGCAGAGGCAGAACACCAGCGATTAAACTGTAAAGATAACTGTCGCGCAAACTCAACATGAGTCTGGTTATCGTCCCTTTTTAAAGTTCTAAATCGTTGGCGGTAAGCCTCAGGGACCAATTCATAAATCTGTAACACAGCTGTTTTAACTTTATCATAACTGGCACTGTCGTGTACACTAAGAGCTGAATATGCTTCCTGCGCTTTACCAGTCAGCACACACTGCAACATTAAAGTGCGGTCAGAATCAGGCCAACTCCTAGCGTTAGCAACCCGCTCAAACAACGAAAAGAATGTCTCGGGGTCCCTTTCATTAAACCGAGGCAATAACCGCAAGTTCCCAACAATATCAAATGTCTCTGGGGCACGACCAAAAGCGGAACTACCCCTAGGTAAATCTGGGTCACCTTCCCAAAACAAACTCTCCCCTGAGATCTTTCCTTCCCTAACCAACTCTATACGTTCTTGTTGCAACTTGATTTTAGCACGCTCCATATATTGTTTAAATGCCAATTCCTTTTCATATTTCACACGATCATGCTCTAGCTTCTCACGATCATGCTGCCGATCATGCTCTAGCTTCTCACGATCATGCTCTAGCTGTAACAAAAGCAGTTCTTTCTGCTGTTCAAAAAGAAGGCTACTAGGACTAACCGATGGAATGGCCATTGTAACGTTATGGGGAGACAACAAATCCTCAGCAGAGGCTGGCCCGGTGGTAACTTCAAGAATACCACTCTCCATCAGATTGGCTTTCAATATCAACCTAATAGAATTCTTTAGACGTTTATCACTAATCTCAACCTTGTAGTGTTCCGCGACCTTCAACAGCTGTTCTTTAGTACCTAAATCTAACAATTCCTCTGATGGAGAGCGAATGAACTTATCTACATAAGACGCCATAATCACACAAAAAAAAATTCTTGCTCTTCCCTTCTGCTGAGCACACCAGAACACAACCCGAGAATTGACAATCACCCTGAGCACCACAGAAGAGAGATGAGATATGGAGCTTCCCCAAAACCTACAATAACTCAACCCTAGTCTTCGTGCAGATTTGCGGTGGGAATTTACGCACTGTAGCCCGCTGGCAAGGAAATAGAACTCCCCAGCATGCTGGCAAATTCCACCAAGGCACGGATGTGCCCCCGAGACAACTGCTCAGTCCACAGACACCACACAAAAATAACAAACATTAACCATGCCCAACATATTCCAAAAAATGAAACACGTCGCTAAACCTATCAGGGGAAAAAGGCTATAGCTCCGGGTAGCAAGTTCCACTACCCTACACAAATCTCCTACCGAGGTACACAGCCGATTTACTCACCTCCTCAGACTGACTTCCCAACAGAAAGTAGAACAAGAGTTTCCAGGCTAGGCAAGGCCTGGAAACTAACCATTATACTCTCTCCAACGCAGCACACAAACCAAACAACAAAGGCAACCAATACTGGGCCGATCACACTCAAACACCATATTCAAACCAAACACGTACCTCCACGGTCTCCCAAACCAATAGTTCAAAGATCCCGGATGAGCCCCCACTTGTCACGAACCGGCTCAAAGCCCGTAACAAAGGGAGACAACGTGGAGATAAGGAGTAACAAAAGATATATTTATTAACTAAAGCAACTAAGGAAAATATCCAATGGTGTGTGTAATCAGTAGTCCGTAGTGTAAGTGAGTGTTTTGCATGCATGAATGTGATAATGCAGGGTGTTGAAAGGTGCCAAAGCACACAAACAAAAAGGCCACCAAGAACCACACCACAATCTACAACAGGTGTCTGCATGGAGAGAGTCTCCTCCATGAATGTTGAAGAGGTCTATTTATCCTGGGAGACACCTGGCCCAGGTGTTTCCCATGTAGCTGACGACCCTCTCAACTCCGCCCACCGGCATCCTAATAAGGAAACAAGAACAAAGACAGAATACGGCAGACAGAGTGGGAGGGTCGTCACATTACCCATCTGTCTATCGCCTCCTTTGAATTCCATGCTGTCACAGTTACCAGCCCTTTCAAGCTTAACATCCTTATCATTTATCGCCCTCCAGGTTCCCTCGGAGAGTTCATCAATGAGCTTGATGCCTTGATAAGCTCCTTTCCTGAGGACGGCTCACCTCTCACAGTTCTGGGCGACTTTAACCTCCCCACGTCTACCTTTGACTCATTCCTCTCTGCCTCCTTCTTTCCACTCCTCTCCTCTCCTCTTTTGACCTCACCCTCTCACCTTTCCCCCCCTACTCACAAGGCAGGCAATACGCTCGACCTCATCTCTACTAGATGCTGTTCTTCCACTAACCTCATTGCAACTCCCCTCCAAGTCTCCGACCACTACCTTGTATCCTTTTCCCTCTCGATCTCATCCAACACTTCCCACACTGCCCCTACTCGGATGGTATCGCGCCGTCCCAACCTTCGCTCTCTCTTCCCCGCTACTCTCTCCTCTTCCATCCTATCATCTCTTCCCTCTGCTCAAACCTTCTCCAACCTATCTCCTGATTCTGCCTCCTCAACCCTCCTCTCCTCCCTTTCTGCATCCTTTGACTCTCTATGTCCCCTATCCTCCAGGCCGGCTCGGTCCTCCCCTCCCGCTCCGTGGCTCGACGACTCATTGCGAGCTCACAGAACAGGGCTCCGGGCAGCGGAGCGGAAATGGAGGAAAACTCGCCTCCCTGCGGACCTGGCATCCTTTCACTCCCTCCTCTCTACATTTTCCTCCTCTGTCTCTGCTGCTAAAGCCACTTTCTACCACTCTAAATTCCAAGCATCTGCCTCTAACCCTAGGAAGCTCTTTGCCACCTTCTCCTCCCTCCTGAATCCTCCTCCCCCCTCCTCCCTCTCTGCAGATGACTTCGTCAACCATTTTGAAAAGAAGGTCGACGACATCCGATCCTCGTTTGCTAAGTCAAACGACACCGTTGGTTCTGCTCACACTGCCCTACCCTGTGCTCTGACCTCTTTCTCCCCTCTCTCTCCAGATGAAATCTCGCGTCTTGTGACGGCCGGCCGCCCAACAACCTGCCCGCTTGACCCTATCCCCTCCTCTCTTCTCCAGACCATTTCCGGAGACCTTCTCCCTTACCTCACCTCGCTCATCAACTCATCCCTGACCGCTGGCTACGTCCCTTCCATCTTCAAGAGAGCGAGAGTTGCACCCCTTCTGAAAAAACCTACACTCGATCCCTCCGATGTCAACAACTACAGACCAGTATCCCTTCTTTCTTTTCTCTCCAAAACTCTCTCAGAATGACCTTCTTGATCCAAATCAGTCAGGTTTCAAGACTAGTCATTCAACTGAGACTGCTCTTCTCTGGATCACGGAGGCGCTCCGCACTGCTAAAGCTAACTCTCTCTCCTCTGCTCTCATCCTTCTAGACCTATCGGCTGCCTTCGATACTGTGAACCATCAGATCCTCCTCTCCACCCTCTCCGAGTTGGGCATCTCCGGCTCGGCCCACACTTGGATTGCGTCCTACCTGACAGGTCGCTCCTACCAGGTGGCGTGGCGAGAATCTGTCTCCTCACCACGCGCTCTCACCACTGGTGTCCCCCAGGGCTCTGTTCTAGGCCCTCTCCTATTCTCGCTATACACCAAGTCACTTGGCTCTGTCATAACCTCACATGGTCTCTCCTATCATTCCTATGCAGACGACACACAATTAATCTTCTCCTTTCCCCCTTCTGATGACCAGGTGGCGAATCGCATCTCTGCATGTCTGGCAGACATATCAGTGTGGATGACGGATCACCACCTCAAGCTGAACCTCGGCAAGACGGAGCTGCTCTTCCTCCCGGGGAAGGACTGCCCGTTCCATGATCTCGCCATCACGGTTGACAACTCCATTGTGTCCTCCTCCCAGAGCGCCAAGAACCTTGGCGTGATCCTGGACAACACCCTGTCGTTCTCAACCAACATCAAGGCGGTGGCCCGTTCCTGTAGGTTCATGCTCTACAACATCCGCAGAGTACGACCCTGCCTCACACAGGAAGCGGCGCAGGTCCTAATCCAGGCACTTGTCATCTCCCGTCTGGATTACTGCAACTCGCTGTTGGCTGGGCTCCCTGCCTGTGCCATTAAACCCCTACAACTCATCCAAAACGCCGCAGCCCGTCTGGTGTTCAACCTTCCCAAGTTCTCTCACGTCACCCCGCTCCTCCGCTCTCTCCACTGGCTTCCAGTTGAAGCTCGCATCCGCTACAAGACCATGGTGCTTGCCTACGGAGCTGTGAGGGGAACGGCACCTCATTACCTCCAGGCTCTGATCAGGCCCTACACCCAAACAAGGGCACTGCGTTCTTCCACCTCTGGCCTGCTCGCCTCCCTACCACTGAGGAAGTACAGTTCTCGCTCAGCCCAGTCAAAACTGTTCGCTGCTCTGGCCCCCCAATGGTGGAACAAACTCCCTCACGACACCAGGACAGCGGAGTCAATCACCACCTTCCGGAGACACCTGAAACCCCACCTCTTTAAGGAATACCTAGGATAGGATAAAGTAATCCTTCTCACCCCCCCCCTTAAAAGATCTAGATGCACTATTGTAAAGTGGCTGTTCCACTGGATGTCATAAGGTGAATGCACCAATTTGTAAGTCGCTCTGGATAAGAGCGTCTGCTAAATGACTTAAATGTAATGTAAATGTAATTTACAGTAGCAATTATAGTGAAATAATGCCATACTATTGTTTGATGAGTTATGAACTTGAAAAGTTATTAATAAACCAATTTGGGCACATTTGGGCAGTCTTGATACAAAATGGAACAGAAATACAATTCTTCATTGGATCAGTTTCAAACTTTTCACATACACTGCTGCCATCTATTGGCCAAAATCAAAGTTGTGCCTTGGCTGGAATAATACAATATGGCCTTTCTCTTGCATTTCAAAGATGGAAAGAAAAATACAAAATAAATGTTGTTTTTTTCTTTGTATTTTCTTTAACCAGATCTAATGTTATATTTTCCTACATTAATTTCACATTTCCACAAACCGCAAAGTGTTTCCTTTCAAATGGTATCAAGAATATGCAAATCCTTCCTTCAATGCCTGAGCTACATGCAGTTAGATTTGGGTATGTCATTTTAGGTGAAAATTGGGAAAAAAGGGGTGGATCCTTAATAAGAGGTTAAAATAACATCAAATTGATCTGTAATACATTGTAGACATTTTTAATTTTGCAAATTACTATTGTAGCTGAAACGGCAGATTCTTTATGGAATATCTACATAGGCGTACAGAGGCCTTTTATCAGCAACCATCACTCCTCTGTTCCAATGGAACGTTGTGTTAGCTAATCCAAGTTTATAATTTTAAAAGGCTAATTGACCATTAGAAAACCCTTTTGCAATTATGTTAGCACAGCTGAAAACTGTTGTGCTGATTTAAGAAGCAATTAAACTGGCCTTCTTTAGACTAGTTGAGTATCTGGAGCATCAGCATTTGTGGGTTCGATTAAAGGCTCAAAATGGCCACAAACAAAGCACTTTCTTCTGTCAGTCTATTCTTGTTCTGCGAAATGAAGGCTACACCATGCGAGAATTTGCCAAGAAACTGAAGATCTCATACAACGCTGTGTACTACTCCATTCACAGAACAACGCAAACTGCCTCTAACCAGAATAGAAAGAGGAGTGGGAGGCCCCGGTGCACAACTGAGCAAGAGGACAAGTACATTAGTGTCTAGTTTGAGAAATAGACACCCATCAACTGGCAGCTTCAGTAAATAGTACCCGTAAAACACCAGTCTCAACGTCAACAGTGAAGAGGCGACTCTGGGATGTTGGCCTTTCTGATCAATTTGATATTATTTTAATGGATGGAAAATGTGCCCAGAAACATCTGTTTGTTTCTTATCATATTTCTTTACTCTTTTTTCCCATTTATGAATGTGTTATTCAAATCAAATCAAATATTCAACGTATTTCTCTGGGCTATAGACCAAATTCAATCATTCTTTTTACCTAACCCATCGCACTGCCAGGTCTTCTGCCATGGTAAAAGACAAGCGGATGTTTCTTGTTCACTTGTTTGTTTCTGTTCTATCTCACTAATTGAGTGTACACCTGCACAGCATCCACCTGCACCTCTGGGCTCTAACCTCAAAACAATATGATTATTTACAGCATTACTCCCATTAAACATCATTACTTAGAATTAAAGCCATGTTACAAACTCCTCTGCTTCTCTGCTCTGCCCAGACTTGCCTGTACACCCAAACACACACCCAATCACCAAATAACCCAATCACACGCACGCACGCACGCACACACACACAAACAGACACACACACAGACACACAGTCACACAGCTCAGGGAGAGAGTTTATCCTCTCCTTTGCCAGCCAGAGAAGCCAGAGAAGCCATTAAAAAAGCTCATTATGGGAAGAAAAAGGCAGAAATCAAAGAAATTTGAGCTTATTCACTGGTGTGTTCCACTCTGTCCCTATTCTCTGTTCTCCTGTCACTATAACTAGTGCAGGGATGAGCCTCCCCCCATGCCAGTCCTGTATTGTATCACAGACAATCCACACACATCCCCATCACCTCCCTATCCTCCCCTACTGTTTCTGCCTTTGTGCCAAGCCCTGGTTATGTCATGAAGCTTCCTGCCTGTCAAATCCTCACTGAATAGCAAGAACGGGGAAATATACTTTAGCTAAACCCACATCCACATCCACCTCCACACCACCAACACCTTAAATGATCAACAGGAAACACAGTAGGGGCAGAGGGAAAACAAGGTTGTTATAAATTCATACTCAGATATACTGTGAGGATGTATATGTAGGAGTGGTTTATGTAAGCAGATATAGTATAGTTTAGGAAAGGTGGGGGGGGGGGCTATCTCAGAGCTTAGCCAGATGGTCAGTTAGCAGACTGGTGCTGCAGTGGAGTGGGATTTGGACCTGGAGTTTGATTCTCACTCAATTAGGTGAGACAGAGTTCTTTGAGGATCTGTCTGTTGAACTTTGTTCTATATGGATGTATGAGCCCCCAAGCTTGAGTACTGTGTTTGTGTCCATTCAGTGTACATGCAACTAGCTAAGCCTGTGTGTGTGTGTGTGTGTGTGTGTGTGTGTGTGTGTGTGTGTGTGTGTGTGTGTGTGTGTGTGTGTGTGTGTGTGTGTGTGTGTGTGTGTGTGTGTGTGTGTGTGTGTGTGTGTGTGTGTGTGTGTGTGTGTGTGTGTGTGTGTGTGTGTGTGTTTACATGTGTGTCTTTCTGGAGGACTGGAGACTCCCTAATGTTAAAGATGAATCAGCATGTTAGAATAGCGGCGCCGGGCTGTGTATTGTTCCAGATTTAAGTCTCTGACCCTCCCGTGTGCGCTGTGAGAGACAGATTAGAACGTCCCCTTCGGGCCTTGGCTCTTTATCTTGTCAGAAAGGCAATCAGGAAAATAAGGTCTGCTTAAGATTTAGTCCTGCAGGAGGAGGCAGTCTATACAGGCCAGCTAGAGGATGACCCAGCCACAGCCAGAAATGTATCTGTCGTTTGGCGGCTTGTTTTTTTTTCTCTCTCCCTTTCACAGGGTGATGGATGTGTGGAGATCACTCATTCCTTATAACCCAGAGAGGGGTGTTATCCATCACGCTCTTCCCTCCTGTGTGAGCCCCGCCTCACCCCTCCTTGCACCCTGTCTCCCCCCTCCGCTATCGTGACATAAGCCGTCTCTGTCTCAAACTGACAGCCCATCCAATCAGAGACCACCGGTCTACAGGACTCTATTATTTATAATCAGCTCCCCAACACTAAACACTTACACAGGTCAGTCAAATCACAGAGTTGGTGTGTGTGTGTGTGTGTGTGTGTGTGTGTGTGTGTGTGTGTGTGTGTGTGTGTGTGTGTGTGTGTGTGTGTGTGTGTGTGTGTGTGTGTGTGTGTGTGTGTGTGTGTGTGTGTGTGTGTGTGTGTGTGTGCATTTGTGTAGAGGGGTTTCCATCATCTAAACCTTGAGGAATGTATTTCACTAAAATACATTTCACTATCAGGCTTACATTGAAGTCAAGTTGATCTTTAACAGCCATATGCCCAGTAAAGTACAGCTGGGCCTGGTCTGGCTTCAGCTCCAGCCCTGACATTCCACCACTTAGACGTCAGACACAGCAAGAAATCTGACTGCCGATAGGTACTGTATTTGTCACAGTAGGAGGCTGTTCCTTCTCTTGCTAGGACAAAAGACGTCCGCGCTGTGTACCGATCTGGTACCAACAAACCTGCCATTTCTACTTGTAGAATTGTAATACTCGGCAGTGGCCGACAATGTGACTTTGAGCGAATCAGAGAGCAAGAATTTACACATGGTCGACCTGACAGGAGTAACAAGAATAAGGCCAAAAGACGGAGCTTTTTCCAGTGCAATCAACTCTTCATCAGAATTGTTCTAACTAAAATAATAAAGCTGCATAATACATTGTTGTGTGCTTGAAGGATTGTTTTTTGTTATGTGTGATAATGTACACCTGCTCATTAGCATTAGTTTGCTAACTGAGCCAGGCAGTCACTCACACACACTTCAGATGAAATGAATGGGGTTGTAAATGTAGCACAATACACACAACACTAAATGCTTTACCAAGCTAGCCGTCTAGCAAGATTATGAAGAAATTATTTAATTCACTCTCTATTATCCCATACTGCCAATACCAGTTCGCTTGCTAGCTAATGTTAGCATTGCCATTTGCCAGTAGCACAACATAGCTTGCTAGCTTCTCCACTGACTCTCGGGAGCTTAAAGGCAACTGCTTCATTCAAAAGGAATACATTGTGATTTAATTATAATGGTGCTAGCTATGCTATTTTTTCCATTTGTGGCCCTCTGGCTGGTATCAACAAGGGCTTACTACAAATGATAGCTAGCTAGCAATAATATTAGCACAGCTTGCTATCTAGTTAGCTAACATTAGCTATATAATACAGGCACAAGGCAAACAAGCTACTGGCACCTTGTGGTCTGGAGTATTTTGACTACTGGATCAGTGAAGGATCTGTGCTATTTGAACAACAAAAAGTTAACTGCCGACAATGGGCAGAGTCAGTATCCTTGGTGTGTCTGAGCCCTTAGACATTCAAATAAATACTAAGATAAGACGTCAGCTTTCAATCTTCTATGCTGCCAAAGACAAACACACACAGCCTTTCTCTTGGCCGCAGAGATTATTTTCTCAGTGAAGGGAGTGTTTTGTTGGTTGTGTTTGTATAGGATTAATACCACTGACAGTGACATAGTGCTGCCATTACAGAATATGTAGGCTGCATTCCACTGTAATTGGATTAACATTTGGAAGCCCTAGGGCCTAGGGTGTATGTGTGCTGGGGACGGGGTGGCAGAAGGGTCGAGACATCGGGGGAGGGTATAGGGGGGCAGGGGGATGGGGGCAGGGTGAGCCGAGGGGTGATGCAGTTGTTTGTGTGTGTATATATAAAGGTAGATTAGAGCACAGTCAACTTTTAGACACACCGTCACACACAAAAACACACTTCCTCAGTGTAGACCCAAGCAGACAACGCCGTACGCTGCCAAAACCAACACTAGCTATTTACTTTCCCAATTTGCTTTCGAACTATTCAGAGTTGTTTGTTTCCTCAAGGAAACATTTTGTGTTACTTCCTCTCTGCAAAGCACGTGCAGAGACGAAGAGGAGGTGATAAGAATGAAAGACACTAACACGTAATGATACAGTGAGACTGCACAGGAATGAGATGCAAAGAGACTCAGCCAATGATTACAAAGATAATCAACATCTCCTTTAGGTTCATCTGGTCTATAGCGCCAACTTCAAAATCACACAGTCTCATTGTGTTACGGCTGCTTTTTGTTTCTTTGTTTCCCTCTCCTCCTCTCTGCATTCAGAAGCAGCAGTTAGTGATTCATAAAAAAGTCAAGATAAGTGTTCCTTTTCCAATGACTGCATTATGGAATCTACTCATCTCTCTCCGCGGCCCCGCTCTGCTCCTAGTCCCTCGCCACAGGGATGCCAGGCCTACAGATGAATAGCACGGTAGCCTTTACATTTCTCTAGTCATCCTCTGCTCCGCCCCGCTTCGTTCCACGACTCATGGATGCGATGTTCCGACACTCCGCTTGTTTATTCATTCTGGTGAGTCATCGACGCATCGAGCAGACACACACACACACACACACACACACACACACACACACACACACACACACACACACACACACACACACACACACACACACACACACACACACACACACACACACACACACACACACACACACACACACACACACACACACACACACACACACACACACATCACCCTTTTAGTCGAGGAGTAGAGCAGAGGAGGAGGAACAGGACACAAGGGTGAAAAGGGATAGATGAGAACATGGGAGGAACCCAGGATTTGATTTCTGAAAAGCAGTTACAAAGGCATGTGAGTGAGAGAGCATGAATCACAGGAGTTGGATGGGGACAGAAGTAGCTGATCTACACTCTACAGTATGCACAGCTGGATGCACTGAATTCACATCCGGTTGACAATATCACTTCTGAAAAACTGTAATGCCCCCGACCTCCCAAAATATTCTTAGTGGGTAACAGAGATAGAAAGATTGAGGAAGAGAGAGCAGAAGTTGCGTGATGGAGGCAGAAACTCTGGCCTTTACACTCAGACGTCTGGCTTAAGGAGATCTCTGAGGAGCTCACTCCTAATGTCATCTCTGCTTGACCAAACCCAATTCTCTCCTCTCGCACACACACTCTCTTTGGAGATGTCTGGTTCCATCCTCATTTCCTCTCTCGCTCGCTCTCTCTATTAAAAAGGCACTTTCTTAGCTCTCATTAAAATCTTCTCAGCTGAATCGGACAGGGAGCAGAGACGTGGCAAGTAGATGTAAAATATAAAGGCAGTTTTCTCTTCTGTTGTTTCTAACAGCTTTGGAATTATTGTTGCACTTGGAACAAATGTGCCAATCAACCATATTTGAGTTTAATTAATGAAATGTATGGAAGGGAGAAAACTAGGAGGTCGATAGGGCATGCATGGGAGAATGAGAGAGAGAAAGATATACAGACAGAGAGCTTAGGGCTGGTTTGTACTGTGTCAGATCAGTTAGGTTGCGAGGACAGACAGCTAACTGTTCATCGGGGAGAGAACCTTTAAGGAGAAACATTCTCTCTATTTCTTAATCTTACTCTTTCTCTGTCTCTTTTTCTCCCTCTACCTGACTCTCTCAGACACACACGTACATACACATGACCATGCGCACAAACACACACAGGCACACAAACACACGCAAACATACGCACACACGCAAACACACACACACACACACACAGGCCACTCTAGGGCCCTCACATTCTCTGCCTTCCTGAACTAATTGAATGCCTCTCTTGACAAATGGATTGTTGAAAGCACACCTGCAATGCACCATTAGACTCTCCTCTCCTCTCTGATCGGCCAAGGACTGCTGTGTGTGTGTGTGTGTGTGTGTGTGTGTGTGTGTGTGTGTGTGTGTGTGTGTGTGTGTGTGTGTGTGTGTGTGTGTGTGTGTGTGTGTGTGTGTGTGTGTGTGTGTGTGTGTGTGTGTGTGTGTGTGTGTGTGTGTGTGTGTGTGTGTGTGTGTGTGTGTGTGTGTGTGTGTGTGTGCAAGTATGCAAGTGAAAGAGAGAGAAAACCTATCTGCATGCTTTCCTTGAGGATCTTATCATGTGGGGTCAACGGAACTCTTTACCTTATCGTATGAGTCATTCATTAGCCATGAATATGTTTAAATAAATAATACTCTTGTCCCTCATCCAGTGTCAACCACCTCCTCCTTTCAGGTAGAAATATACGTGATTATTTGCAAAGAACTGACCCATTCCTAGTTTCATTACAGACAGTATTGGAGAAGGCAGGAGCTTATTTTCCCTACCTATCCATCCATCCATCCATCCATCCATCCATTTATCCATCCATGTGTCTATCCATCAATCCATCCATCCTTCCTAAACACACAGACCAACACACACAGATAACACCATGGATCCATTGTCTCATTTCTAACAGCGAGGACAAGAGCAACATCAAAGAGCAGAGTATGTGCCCTTCATGTAACACAGAGCTCGCTAGCTTGTTGTCGTTAAAACCAGAAATGAATTACCTCTGGTTCGTTCAGCCATTCCTATGGGGGAAATGAATGAGGAAGAATAGGGCTTGAATGAGGAAGAAAAAGGTCTGAAGTTAACACAGGCTTAGGAGATATGATACACTTTGCTCTATGAGATAATATCAGTCAGTTAACATGACTTTTAAGAATAATGAAGACTTTATGTGCTTGATGTGTTTTTTTTATTAAAGAAATGCTCAGAATGTTCAAAATTCACAAAAATCTCCTAGAACAAATGTGGATCTCCTAAGCCTGTGTTTACCATAGACCATATTTTCGGCATTTCTCCAATAACCCTCAATAACATTCATTTTACCATAGGCTTTGTTCAGCGAACCATAGTGGATTTAGTGACTACACAAGATGCCATTATGGTTGCTCCTTATCATCAGCCATTAGAATCTATAGTACAACAGCTTCTACCATTTCTCTGTGAATTCTGAGACGAGAAGAGAGACTGATCATTCAAAGTACATTTCAAAAGCAGTGGCAATGGATGGATGCCCCTCAGGCCTTCGAGACCACCCTCCCCTCCCTCCCTCCCTCCCTCCTCCCTCTCTTCCTGGCCCCCCTATTAAACACACGTCTTTATAAACTCTGGCTCCATTAAATACATCATTGGAGCGGTGATTAAAAATGAAACAGACTTAAATGCAGTAATCAATCATTTAACAGGTTAACGGGCTTAAAATATCAGACTGCTTCATATTCAACCTGAGCGATGAGAGGGAGAAAGCTGCTCTGGAAATCAACTGTGACACTTTTGCCAACCTGCTAATACAATGTACTGGTGCTCATGAGGCCTCACTGTATAAGCAGGCAGATTGCTCAAGAGTGACTTTGAAATTGGACCTTTATCCATATCCTGAGGACATCGGGAAATGCCTTCAGAATCGTCCACTAGGGGCAACAGTGAGCACTATTACTATCAAGTAGGTTTCGGTTTTTCGAGAGAGTGGTGGATCACTGTAATCCCAAGACTCTGGATCACAAGGTTGTGTGTTTGATTCCATTGGTGGGCACACTTAAAAAAAATTGTTTTAACCCTATCCCAAACCTTAATATTTAACCTTCGACATTTGACTTTTGGAGAAGTAGAACGATACTGATTTGGAGGAGTCAACCCAGGGTATCAATAGCACTTCGAAATTTGACGTTTGGAGCTACTTCGCCATTTGATGTTTGGAGAAACATGGATAAATGTTTAATTCTGCAGTGAGACGTTGAGAGCTGCTGAGCGCACACGTGTGTGTGTCTGTGTTCCCCTGAGAAAAACGAACGGACCTAATATTTTTTTGTGAGTGTGTCTTTTATTCAGACAAACAGAAAGAGGCACCAAGGCCTTGACAGCTCACATTCTCATATTGCTATTGAATATATGACATACAAATGATCATAGAAAATGAAATACATTTTATCTATTTGTATAGAGAATTCAGATTTATCTCTCTTAAGATTATTTCATAATGAATAGAAGAAGGAATTGTTGTGATCATGAGTATGGTATGCACCATAAAATATAATCACAAATTATAGTTAGTATGCACATTTCAAACACTTATCAATATTATTATGAAAGACAAGCAGTCTCTTATAAAGGAAACTAAATCTATCACCTTGGAAGTCACTCCTAAAGAATCGGAACCCGGAATAAATCAGGACATTAAATGTCAAAATTGTTTTCCTATGTACAGTCCAGTTGAAGTCGCAAGTTTACATACACTTCAGCCAAATACATTTAAACTCAGTTTTTCACAATTCCTGACATTTAATCCTAGTAAAAATTCCCTGTCTTAGATCAGTTAGGATCACCGCTTTATTTTAAGAATGTGAAATGTCAGAATAATAGTAGAGAGAAGGATTTATTTCAGCTTTTATTTCTTTCATCACATTCCCAGTGGGTCAGAAGTTTACATAGACTCAAGTAGTATTTGGTAGCATTGAAATTGTTTAACTTGAGTATTTGGTAGCATTTAAATTGTTTAACTTGTTTAACTTGGGTTAACATTTCAGGCAGCCTTCCACTAGCTTCCCACAATAAGTTGGGTGAATTTTGGCCCATTCCTCCTGACAGAGCTGGTGCAACTGAGTCAGGTTTGTAGGCCTCCTTGCTAGCACACACTTTTTCAGTTTTGCCCACAAATGTTCTATAGGATTGAGGTCAGGGCTTTGTGATGGGCACTCCAATACCTTGACTTTGTTGTCCTTAAGCTATTTTGCCACCACTTTGGAAGTATGCTTGGGGTCATTGTCCATTTGGAAGACCCATTTGCGACCAAGCTTTAACTTCCTGACTGATGTCTTGAGATGTTGCTTCAATATAGCCACATAATTTTCCTCCCACATGATGCCATCTATTTTGTGAATTGCATCAGTCCCTCCTGCAGCAAAGCACCCCCACAAAATGATGCTTCCACCTCCGTGTTTCACAGTTAGGATAGTGTTCTTTGGCTTGCAAACCTCCCCCTTTTTCCTATGAACATAACAATTTGTCAATACGGCCAAACAGTTCTATATTTGTTTCATCAGACCAGAGGATATTTCTCCAAAAAGTACGATCTTTGTCCCCATGTGCAGATGCAAACTGTAGTCTGGCTTTTCAGGTTATGTCAATATAGGACTCATTTTACTGTGGATATAGATACTTTTGTCCCTGTTTCCTCCAGCATCTTCACAAGGTCCATTGCTGTTGTTCTGGGATTGATATGGACTTTTCACGCTAAAGTACGTTCATCTCTAGGAGACAGAACGCGTCCCTTCCTGAGCTGTATGACGGCTGTGAGGTCCCATGGTGTTTATACTTGTGTACTATTGTTTGTACAAATGAATGTGGTACCTTCAGGAGTTTGAAAATTGCTCCCAGACTTGTGGTCTACAATTTCTTTCTGAATTCTTGGCCGATTTCTTTTTGATTTTCCCCAAGAGGCACTGAGTTTGAAGGTAGGCCTTGAAATACATCCACAGGTACACCTCCAATTGACTCAAATCATGTCAATTAGCCTATCAGAAGCCTCTAAATCCATGACATAATTTTCTGGAATTTTCCAAGCTGTTTCAAAGCACAGTCAACTTAGTGTATGTAAACTTTTGACGCACTGGAATTGTGATACAGTGGATTATAAGTGAAATAATCTGTCTGTAAACAATTGTTGGAAAAATGACTTGTGTCATGCACAAAATAGATGTCCTAACCGACTTGCCAAAACTATAGTTTGATAACAAGAAATTTGTAGAGTGGTAAAAAAAAAGTGTTTTAATGACTCCAACCAAAGTGTATGTAAACTTCCGACTTCAACTGTATGCTTGAATGGCATTCACCTCTGCAAGAACTAGTTAGTCCAAATATACATGTTCTCGGGGGTGTTTCTCCAACTTTGGCTCTGTTACATGATGACATTTTCCATGGCTTATGTGTAGTACGAAACTGGTATAAAGTTAGCAAGTTAAGAAAGCAAACATGGTCTAAAAACAGCAACTTACAAGCTAACTAAACATGACTGTAGGCTGTTAGGGCATTAGCATGATTTATGTACCTATTATGGGCTTGTTTATCCTGTGTTTTCTCATTATAACCCACTTGTCAATTAGCAAAGTTCTCTATGTGGCGAACATTGCACTGTAAAATGGCAAACTGAAGTATCTGAGTATACTGTATGTGTGTTTGTGTGCGTGTGCGTGTGTACATGTGCATGTGTGTGTGCGTGTAACGTTGTCTCTTCAGTGCAATTATGCAAATGCAATTAGAGTCTTTATATCTGTTCAAAGCTGTGGGGATGAAAGGAAGGCTGACTTGACCTGCTACAGATCACATCTTGTCTCTTCTGTGTGTTCAGCACAAGAATACCAATGTTAAACCACATAGAGGGGAGAGGGAAGGAGAGAGCGAGAAGGTGAGGAAAAAGGTGGGAGGGAGATGAGAGTTGGAGGAGGGGAGAGAGGAGAGGGAGAGAGAGAGAGCGAGAGAGGAGAGAGAGAGAGAGAGAGAGAGAGAGAGAGAGAGAGAGAGAGAGAGAGAGAGAGAGAGAGAGAGAGAGAGAGATGAAGCGAGATGGAGATAGAGGCAAAGAAGGCAAACGTATGCTCAGGTGAAAGAAAGAGAGCACAAGAAGACGAAGAAGTGGAAGAAAGTAGATCGTTTGAGTTGAAGTCAATATCTGTGACGTGAATTGGATAGTATTAATCATCGCTCTCTCTCTCTCTCTCTCTCTCTCTCTCTCTCTCTCTCTCTCTCTCTCTCTCTCTCTCTCTCTCTCTCTCTCTCTCTCTGGGTTCTACACTATTATCGGCATCAGTAGTCTTTGAACTATGTCAATGCAAGATACTGCTTCCCACTTTATGTAGGCTGACTGTGGACCTCTGAGGTCAGGACCTTTTTAGCTCAGGAGGTACAGTAGTGCACATGCCTTGTAAAGGCAGTGTTTTGCAGCATGGGTCAGGTTCTGATTCTCTTCCACATCTACTCATCTGATACATATTGCAGAGTCAAAGGATCAAATAATTGGATCACATCACTGATCTACATAATGAAGAGAAGATGTGAAGGGAATATGATGCAACAAATTCCACTTGACAACACAATCGAAGCTTAGGGTTGGGCTATTAAGAGAGACATGAGTGAAGGTTTTATACAGTACTGTCAGCGTTGGGCTATTGAGACAGATATGAGTGAAGTTTTTGTATAGAACTGTTAGTGTTGGGCTATTGAGAGTGATATGAGTAAATGTTTAATACAGTGCTGTTAGTGTTGTGCTATTGAGACAGATATGAGTAGATGTTTAATACAGTGCTGTTAGTGTTGTGCTATTGAGACAGATATGAGTAGATGTTTAATACAGTGCTGTTAGTGTTGTGCTATTGAGACAGATATGAGTAAATGTTTAATACAGTGCTGTTAGTGTTGCGCTATTGAGACAGATTTGAGTGAAGGCTTTATTTCACAGAAAGCATCAGACATGACTAATGCCTTATTTAACTTGGCAGTGTTTCAGGGAGCTGAGGTGGTAGAAAACCTCCCGTTGAAAACGGAATACTGTCTGGCTGAAGAGAAATATGAGAAAATGAAGGAGCGAAGCAGTCTTAGGGTTGTTTTTATCTTTTCTCCTGTGTTTGGCGGAGGGGGAGATGAGTCAAGGAGATGTGTGCTGGCATATACGTGGCAGTAACACCTCTGAGTGTGCTCTTTAAGGAAACTTCATTTTGTCCCTGCTGGATAAATGGCTGGGCAGAATGACGTGGAGCCAAACACAATGTGACAGCACACAGGGGTTTAGAGGGGGTGCGTGTGAAGACAGTGTGTATGTGTGAGTGTGTGTGTGCGTGCGTATGGCGGGGGGGGGGGGGGGGGGGGCGTTGTCTTGTTGTTGTTGGGAGAGATATCTGCAATGTTATTAGTCAGACTTCTGATGCGAGTCAACATTTCAGACAAGAGACAAGCTAAAGCCCTATTGTTGCCTGAACCTAAACACATGAATCTATACAATATGTCTTCGTAATCCTAAATAGGGAACGCCGGTCTTTATTCACATCCCATAACACTGTAGTCTATTGTGAGAAGGGTTAACATCTGGGACACAATGCTATTTTACAATTCTCTAGACCGGGCCCATTGACTGGGATGAAGGTCTCTCTCTCTCTCTCTCTCTCTCTGTGTGTAATCATTAAGGTAGACATTATCTTGTTTGGGTTTTAGAGCGTTTCCAGCTAGCTTCAGGGGTGGGGACTTTGTTGGAACGGAATGCCATGAAGGGGTCTGGAGAATTTCTCAAGCTGTGTATTTAGGTTTGTGTATCTAGTTTTATGTGATTACCTCAAGTGCATGTAAAAAAGTGCAGGACCGTGACAGGTTAATCCTTCACTGTTCTTCAACCACACTTGAACACATTAGGTCATGAGGTTCAGAGGCTTTAGCTTGCCATGCACATAACATATGGTTGTGACCGGGTCGCATATCTGTAGTCACCTCCGTCTCACCCTGGCCTCTTAAACCACGACCATTAGATCCATTTATACATCTCTGTTCCTCTGCCCTGAGATCCAGACTCAGGGATTATACTGTGGTGTCCACCTCCATTTCTTTCACGAGACTTTAAATCCCTGTTACACAAAGCAGACCGACCTCTCACACAGAACATTTATGGGGGGGGGGGGGAGTACCAATGTACACAGAAACCATTTAAATAGTGTCAACTACCTAGTAGTCTGTAAAGAAGATAGCAGCCTACAGGGATATCTATCTGAAATGACATACGATGCCTATGATACAGTATCTTAGTATATCCCAGTAAGACCCATTTTAATCCGTATTAAGAGTCTATTGACACGCCTGTCCTGAACTAAAATGTGAATGCAACATTTTCCTGAGTTACAGTTAAAATAAACAATAAATTAATTAGGGCCATACTTATGGATTTCACATGACTGGGCAGGGGCTCATCCACGGGTGGGCCTGGGAGGGCATAGGCCAACTCACTGGGGAGCCAGGCCCAGCCAATCAGAATGAGCTTTTTCCCCACAAAGGGGCTTTAATACACACATAAATACTGCTCAGCACCGGATGTGGAGGTCCTGGGTTGGCATGGTTACACGTGGTCTGTGGTTGTGAGGGTGGTTTGGCAAATTCTTTAAAACGATATTGGAGGAGGCTTATGGTAGAGAAAATAACATTAAATTATCTGGCAACAGCTCTGGTGGACATTCTTGCAGTCAGCATGCCAATTGCTCACTCCCTCAAAACTTGAGACATCTGTGGCATTGTGTTGTGGTACAAAACTACACATTTTATAGTGGCCTTTTATTGTCCCCAGTAAAAATTCCCCATTACAATCCACCAGTTTAAGCTAAAGGTGGCTGAGCTGTCAGACCATGAGACATCCTGAAAATCAGTCTTCTCTTGAAATTGACTGTGGCGTCCGAACAGTTTGGCCTACAAATTAGGTTTACCTAAAACACATTTGCAGCAAGCAGTAGATGGATCATAGTCTGTTGCTAGGAGACCTTTGTTGAATGGCTTGTAGCATTAGCGTTTTAGCGCACAGAGCCTTGCGTCTAGGTACAGCACAGGGGGATTTAAGGGAGATTTTAGTGGGGAGGTGAAAGCCGGTGAAAGGATAAGGAAGTAGAAAGCCCTGCTTAGCAAAGGGGAATAACAGGGATTGAGTTGAAAGGAGAGATGTCAGCTTACTTGATCCAATTCTATTCTGTCTGTATGCTGATTTGCGAAGGTCCAACATCCGTTTTAGCCAAAGTACAGGAAGATAGAGCCCCTAAATAATTACACCAACTTCGGAGCATTTGGGATTCTTTATGTTAAACGGTTCATATCCCAGGGATGACAAAGAGATGGATCGTCTCAGAGTCAAACACACACTCCTACACACACACACACACACACACACACACACACAGACACACACACACACACACAGAAAATAAACGACCAGTCTCGTATAATGTAATGTATTGGGCGAGGAGAATGGATTAACATTTAATTTCCCCTAATTAGATGCAGGGGAGAACTGGGAGTAAGTACCAATTTTGTTATTTTCTTCCTAATTACTCAGAGATTGATAGAGCTAGAGACACAATATTTTATGACAAACGACATACACTACATGAACAAAAGTATGTGGACACCTGCTCGTCGAACATCTCATTCCAAAATCATGGGCATTAGTATGGAGACGGTCCCATATTTGGGCAGGTTGAATTCTCCTGTTGTCCGCCAAACCCAGATTTGACCATCGGATTGCCTAGATGGATGAATCGTGATTTATCACTCTAGAGAATGCGTTTCCCCTGCTCCAGAGTCCAATGGCGGTGAGCTTTACACCACTCCAGCCAACGTGATCTTAGGCTTGAGTGCAGCTGCTCTGCCATGGAAACCCATTTCATGAAGCTCCAGATGAACAGTTATTGTGCTGAAGTTGCTTCCAGAGGTAGTTTGGTTGTGAGTGTTGCAAACAGGGACAGACGATTTTGACGTGCAACGTGCTTCATCACTCGGTGGTCCCATTCTGTGAGCTTGTGTGACCTCCCACTCCTTAACATTTCCACTTCACAATAGCAACACTTACAGTTGACCGGGGCAGCTCTACCAGGGCAGAAATTTGACTAACTAACTTGTTGGAAAGGTGGCATCCTATGACGGTCCCACGTTGAAAGTCACTGAGTTCTTCAGCAGTGGTGGAAAAAGTACCCAACTGTCATACTTGAGTAAAAGTTAGGATACATTAAGAGAACATTACTCAAGTAAAAGTGACCAATTAAAATAATACTTAAGTAAAAGTCTAAAAGTATTTGGTTTTAAATATACTTAGGTATCAAAAGTAAATGTAATTGCTACAATATACTTAAGTATCAAGAGTAAAAGTAAAATTTGAATCATTTCAAATTCCTTATATTAAGCAAACCGGACTGCATAATCATCTTGTATTTTATATTTCCTGATAGCCAGGGGCACACTCCAACACTCGGACATCATTACAATAAAGCATGTGTGTTTAGTGAGTCCGCTAGATCAGAGCCAGTAGGGATGACCAGGGATATTCTCCTGATAAGCGTGTGAATTTGACTATTTTCCTGTCCTGCTAAGAATGTAAGAGAAATTTTGGGTGTCAGGGAAAATGTATGGAGTACATTATTGTCTTGAGAAATAGTGAAGTAAAAGTAAAGTAGTGAAAAATATAAAAAGTAAAGTACAGATACCCCAAAAAACTACTTAAGTAGTACATTCAAGTATTTTTACTTAAGTACTTTACACAACTGCTCCTTCGGTAACACCATTCTAATGCCAGTGTTTGTCTATGGAGATTGCATGGCTGTGTGTTCGATTTTATACACCTGTCAGCAACGGGTGTGGCTGAAATAGCCAAATCTACTAAAGGGATGTCCACATACTTTTCTATATATAGTGTACTGTATGTCCTCTACCATTAGCAACTGTAATTTTATTTCTAGGGTACATTTGTTTAAATTAAATAGACAGATAACAGAACTACCGCAACCAAGATTTCCTTTAGGGAAATGTGACGTTGGACATTTGATCTGCAACATTTACATTTACCAGATATTTGAGAAATCTGCCGGACCGATATGCATTGAGTAACTTGAAGAGGGCATCCATCCAACGCTGCTCAGAATGACAGAATCACATTTAGATTATGGTAATTCATATTAGGAGAACATGCAAATCGAGGATGCACTGATGTGATGTCCTTCTTACTGAGTTCTGATGCGCGCTTTGAAAATGTCAGAATAACTGTCCACATGTACTTTTCCTCAGCCTACAAGACAATTAATGAACAGCTAAATCACTACCCCATGGCAATCTACTATCACCCATAGTAGAAAAGTCAGCCTATTCTATTGGTAAGCTTGTTGTGGAAGAAGTAGCCTATTTCAAACAGGCTCTGGGACAGTTGTGGGAAGATAGAGCCCAAATTCATACAACCATTAGGCCTAGGCTACATGTATTTTTAAAAGCAATGAGTCTGATAAACTATTATTTCTTCACATTATAAGCACAGCAATACTCACAAGGCAATAGTCTACGGGCAAATGTTCATTCCATCATGCAATTAGCGGGAACACACCATTGCCAAAAGGGCATCTCACATGCAAGTGGTTTAATGAGACAGAGATGGAAATATCGGTTAGAAATGTAGAAAGAGAGGAGATCTAATAGGCTACTTTAAAGCAAGGTAAGACACGCTTCATAATATGTACGAAAATGTTCAGGTTTCAAACAATTGAGTATGTGTTTAAAAATGTGTGGCCTATTGCCTCCAGCTCAATGCAAAGCAGTGTGGGAAGAGCTGATGAAGCCGGCACTCGCTCTGTCTGACAGAAAGGCTCTGTATCTGCATGCTTTATGGGTGTGATAAATAAGATACATAACGAAAATACTGTAGCCTACGCACACAGAAATGTAACTACACACAATTATGCAAATGAACCTATAGACCGATAAGCATGACCAGTCAATATTTTGGGCAAAAAAAAAGCATTGTTCTTTTTTCTTCTCCTGGACAATTGCCCAGCACCAATTTTATATATCGGCTTTACAAAAAAATGTATAGGTCAAAAGCCTGCTATGACAAGCTAACGGAAACCCTGACCACAATGGGGCGGCAGGGTAGCCTCGTGGTTAGAGCGTTGGACTAGTAACTGTAAGGTTGCAAGTTCGAATCCCCGAGCTGACAAGGTACAGATCTGTTGTTCTGCCCCTGAACAGGCAGTTAACCCACTGTTCCTTGGCTGTCATTGAAAATAAGAATTTGTTCTTAACTGACTTGTCTAGTAAAATAAAGGAGTAAAAAAAAATGTTACTTCTTTCCCTGCTGGCGGGGCAGGAGTGGGAAGGAAGGAACAACTGGAAAGAAGTGCACAATATGTGTCTAATCTACATGTTTCTGCTTTGTAATGTTCATTACAATGTTCTATCAGACAATTGAAATCATTCATGATATAGGTTCAACATGTATGAAAATGTACCATGAGTGAACATCGTTCTTCAAGCACAATATTTTGCCTTTACAATATTAAATCGGTATAAAATGGATCAACTAATAGCTAACCATAATTGTCTTATCTCACTTCAAGGGGAATGCAGTAGGAGATGTTTTTCACCATTTTCAATGACTATTCATTCTTATCCCTACCAATCAGCTGAGGTCCAGCTGTCCTTGTCACGGGAGCTCCAGCTGTCCTTGTCATGCACGCTCCTCATGTCTTGATAGAATATACGCTTTGATTCTCTTCACAAATGGGAATCTCATCATGCTTTTCACATTTCCATAGGCTTGACACAAGGTAATTGAACCCCAGAATCGTAAAGATAATTTGCAACCACTAACATGCCGGTAAAAGCCTATGTGAGAAGCTGATCCATCACATCAATTGATTAAGGCATAATTCTAGTGATGTCATATATACATTTAAAATATTCAGCTACTTGAGGGTATTTTGCTAACATTATAAAAGCAGTATGAACTAGATGAGACAATGGTCTGTGCTTAATTTGATTTACATTTTATTGTCTTAACATTGTATTACTTTCATCCCACCTGTCTCTCCTGTAACTTCTCCCAGGCTCACACTCAAGACTAGCTGGCATGACACTTGAAACCCATGCTGTCATTTAGTCACTAGATGGGTAAACTCTACAAGTTTTTTTTGTACTTACATCAGTCAAAACAACTGTGTCGAAAACTCTGTGAAAGATGGTCCGACTGAGCTGTTTTTTTGCAGGGAGCTTGTCCTCTCTCCTAAATAGATCATATGACCGGGACAGGCAAGGGAATGTGTTTTTCCAGCAGTTTTACACTATTATCAAATCACAAACTGATTACAGTACACTCTTAGAGAAAAATGTGCTATCGAGAACCTAAAATGGTTATTAGTCTGTCCACATAGGAGATCCCTTTGAAGAACCCTTTTTGGTTCCATGTTGGACCCCTTCCACAGAGGGTTCTACATGGAACCCAAAAGGGTTCTCCAATGGGGACAGCCAAAGAACCCTTTTGGAGCCCCCTCCCGGGGCCCACCGGTGTAACTGCTAAACTGCTTGTCAACTGTACACTGTACTGCATGATTGTAGTGGATTTACTTATAACTTTTGTCTTGTCCATTCACCCTCTGAATGGCACACATACTGTACACAATTCATGTGTCTGAATTGTCTCAATCATTCCTTAACCTGTCTCCTCCCCTCCGTCTACACTGATTGAAGTTGATTTAACAAGTGACATCAATAGGGGATCATAGGGGATCAATAGGGGATCTGTCATGGGAAAACACAGGTGTTCTTTATGTTTTGTGTACTCAGTGTATGTTAAGCCACACGGACTGTATTCATCTCATAGTAACTCACTAATTAAATTACTTCTCACGTGATGTGAATGTATAGCCTAGTTAAATCCTCCAGAGCCAAATGGTTTGTTATTCTCTGCTCTGGTCTCTGCCATAATATGAGATCACATTTCATGGATGTGCTCGCTAGGAAATGCCTGAATAATAGGGAAATGTGTGAAAACTCTGCCTTTTCCGCCTCCTTCACAAGTGCTGCTGTTTTTTAGAGTACTCCAAACATTTAACACCCAATGCAACAATGCAAATTGGACAGCCTCTGGAGGTGGCGGAGGAGGAGAAAAAGTGAGAGAGAGAAAGAGAGAGAGACAGAGCGAGAGAAGAGAGAGTCTTATTTACATACCAAAGCCTCAGACATTGGATGCAGTAAACACTCTTTTTATTTCTCCTCCTGGCCCCTTCGGGAATTATTTGTAGCCATGTCCTCCAACATCCCATTCTAATTGAGGGCCTTCCTTCATTGCTCTCCGCCCGCCATGGCCCACTGTCTGCAACAGGATGTTGGATGTCCTCTGGGTCCCCTAAGGACAGAGACCCTGCTCCTCTGACACAGAGAACAACCCTCTCAGAGGACAGGCTGGAGCATCCTATTGCATGTCTTTCTTTCTGTTTGACAGTCGGTCGGTCGGTCTGTGGAAGAGGGAAGGATAGACGTCTGTCTGTCAGTCGGTTTGTCTGTCGGTCCGTGGATGAGGGAAGAAGAGAGGCCGTTTGATCTGCCTGTCGGTCTGTTTAGTTGCTGGTCGGTCTGTGGATGAGAGAAGGAGAGAGGTCGGTTGGTCGGTCGGTGGAATCGGTCTGTCTCTCTGTCAGGTATGTCTGTCTGTCAGGTAGGTATGTCTGCCTGTCTATGTCTGTCTGACCACTGGGCTTCGTCCGTACATCCTTTCCTCCTTCCGTCTTCTCCCAGCCTCATCTTCCCCTCATTAGATAGGTGCCTTTTTCACAGCGCTGTGCGGGGATCGACAGTACAGCTGACCCGTTATGCATACAAAAGAAGATGGGAAAAAGAAGCTGAGAAATTACACAAATCTCTGTTTAGCTACGTACAGTTCCTTCAGAAAGTATTCATACCCTTCAACTTATTCCACATTTTGCTGTGTTCCAGACTGAATTTAAAATGGATTCAACTGATTTTTGCTCTCTCCCATATACACACACACAATAGCCCATAATGACAAAGGAAAAACATGACTTTAGAAATGAGAGCAAATCTATTGAAAATTAAACACAGAAATATCTCATTTACACAAGTATTCACACCCCTGAGTCAATACTTTGTAGAAGCACCTTTAGCAGTGATTACAGCTGTGAGTCTTTCTGGGTAAGTCTCTAAGAGCTTTCCACACCTGAATTGTGCAACATTTGCCTACAATTATTCAAACTCTGTCAAACTGGTTGTTGATCATCGCTAGGCAACCATTTTCAAGTATTTTAGAAGGTCAAGCATATTTAAGTCAAAACTGTAACTTAGCCACTCAAGAACAGTGTAGATTTGGTCTTGTGTTTTAGGTTACTGTCCTGCTGAAAGTTGAATGAATCTCCCAGTGTGGGTTGGAAAGCAGACTGAACTAGGTTTTCCTCTAGGATTTTGTGTGTGCTTAGCTCCATTCTGTAATTTTTTTGTCCTAAAAAACTCCCGAGTCCTTAACGATTACAAGCAAACCCATAACGTAATGCAGTCACCACTATGCTTGAAAATATGGAGAGTGGCTCTAAGTAATGTGTTGTGCTGGATTTGCCCCAAACATAAGACTTTGTATTCGGGACAAAAAGTAAATAGCTTTGCCACATTTTTTTCAGTATTACTTTAGTTCCTTGTGGCAAACAGGATGCATGTTTTGGAATATTTTACTCTGTACAGGATTCCTTCTTTTCACTGTGTCAGTTAGGTTAGCATTGTGGAGTAACTACAATTTTGTTGATCCATCCTCAGTTTTCTCCTGTCACAGCCTCATGGTGAGATCATCGCTGAGCGGTTTCATACCTATACGGCAACTGAGTTAGGAAGGACATCTGTGTCTTTGTAGTGACTGGGTGTATTGATACAGTATCCAACGTGTAATTAATAACTTCAACGTGCTCAAAGGGATATTCAATATCTTCTTCTTTTTTTGTTGTTGACCCATGTACCAATAGATGTCCGCCTTTGATGTTGAATCTGTGTCTGAAATGCACTGCTCGACTGAGAGACCTTACAGATGTATGTATGTGTGGGTTACAGAGATGAGGTCGTCATTCAACAACCATGTTAAACACTATTATCGAACACAGAGTTAGTCCATGCAACTTAATATGTGACTAATTTAGGCTTGCCATAACAAAGAGGTTGAATACTTATTGGCTCAAGATATTTCAGTTTTTCATTTTAAAAAATTATTTTGTAAAAAAAAAAAAAAAAAAAAACATCATTCCACTTTGACAATATAGGGCAATGTATGACGGCCAGTGACATAAAATCTAAATGTTATCAACTTGAAATTCACCATGTAACACAACAAAATGTGGATGAAGTCAAGGGCGTGAAGTCCTTTCTGAAGGTACAGTACTGTAGATGAGTCTGGATAAGGGAGATTTATGGTAGGCAATGCCAATCAAATTATAGTTGCGTTGCTAGGGATTTTTGCAAAGTCATCTGTCACAAGTGATGAACTATATAACCCTGGCCCAAACCCCAACTGAGCAAGCTGGCTACAGGAACTTCTCCACAAGGGATTCACATTGAGAAGAGGGAAGAGCCAGACTCCTGAGGGGCGACCGACCAAGTGTCTTATGGCTGACTGGAGGAGGCAGATAAAGGACTCCTGAGGCAGAACCCAGCGTCTTCTGGAGAAGGCATGGAGGACTATAGATATACGATAGGTTGGGGCAGCAGGAGGAGTGGTGGGGGTGTACCTGAGCCTGGATATAATGCTAAAGAGGATAGGGAGATTACCTTAGGAAGACTGGTACTAGTCAGAGAAGAAGAGAAGAACCTCAGTCTGATGAATGTGTTCATCAGTAGAAATGATTTGGAATAAATTGCAGTGATTCAGTAAATGAGTAACAGTGGTTCCATGAACATGATGTTCAGTCAGTCAGTTTTGTGCTGTTCTATCGGACATCATTTTTGTTTTAATGAGTTTAATGCTGCATCCAGTGTTGCTCTGATCTAATCAGTTGTCGCGTGACACATGGAGAAAACATCAATTCATCACCTTATGCAAATGTGTGGCATCTCACCTATCACTGTTTCCCTAGCACTCTGTGTGACAACTCTGATCTACTCTGGAATGGTTCACAACTTCTACCAAGGCATCATCAATATCATCATCATCATTATCATCATCATCATCCAGCGACAGAAATGGCAGCAGTTTTATGGACGCACAACCAATTGTACTCTTATGTGTTTTTTTGTTGTTGCGTTATTTGTAACATATTTTGTACATCGTGTTTCTGCCACCGTATCTTACGGCAAAAAAAAAGAGCTTCTGGAAATCAGGACCTCGGATTAGACAAAGATTTTTTCTTCAATGAACAGGACACACCGGACATACTCCGAACACCCGACAAGGCCAACATCCCACTTTTTGACAAGAGGAAGAGACACAGGTACAGAGAACACAGAGCGGGTTGTCTTGTAAGGATCCACAGAAGGCGAGTGGGAAAGTTGCCGTAACCGTCAATATTACTCACCAACGTGCAATCATTGGACAAAAAATGAAACGAGGTATGTGTCACGACTCTCATGGGTTGAAGAAGGAGACCAAGGTGCAGCGTGATGGGCGTTCATGATATTTATTGAACTGAACACCGCAACAAAATAACAAAGTAGGAAAACGAAAGCGCACAGTTCTGTCAGGCAACTAAACAGCTAAACAGAAAATAACTACCCACAAAACACAGGTGGGAAAAAGGCTGCCCAAGTATGATTCCCAATCAGAGACAACGATAGATAGCTGTCCCTGATTGAGAACCATACCCGGCCAAAATATAGAAATAAAGAAACGAGAATGCCCACCCTAGTCACATGATCACGAATATCCTACCAATGGGACATCAAAAACTGTAATATCTGATGTTTCAAGGAATCGTGGCTGAATGATGACATGGATATTCAGCTAGCAGGATATACGCTGGCTAGATAGAACAGCACACTCTGGTAAGATGAGGGAGAGTGGTCTGTGCATATTTGTAAACAACAGTTGGTGCACAAAATCTATGGAAGTCTCTAGAAGTCTCTAGATTTGAAGTAGAATATCTTATGATAAGCTGCAGACCACACTATTTGCTAAGAGAGTTTTCAGCTATACTTTTCATGGCTGTTTATTTACCACAGATGAATTCTGGCACTAAGACCGCACTCAGTCAGCTGTATAAGGAAAAAAGCTAATAGGAAAACGCTCACCCAGAGGCGGCGCTCCTAGTGGCCAGAGAATTTAATGCGGGGAAGCTTTAATCAGTTCTACCTCATTTCTATCAACATGTTAAATGTGCAACCAGACGGAAAATATTCTAGATCACCTGTCTTCCACACACAGAGATGTGTACAAAGCTCTCCCTCGCCCTACATTTGGTAAATATGATAACAATTATATCCTCCTGATTCCTGCTTACAAGCAAAAATTTAAGCAGGAAGCACCAGTGACTCGGTCTATAAAAAAGTGGTCAAAGGAAGCAGATGCTAAACTAAAGGACTGTTTAGCTAGCACAGACTGGAACATGTTCCACTCTTCCGATGACATTGAGGAGTACACCAGATCAGTCACTGGCTTTATCAATAAGTGCATCGAGGAAGTCGTCCCAACAGTGACAGTACGTACATACTCCAACTAGAAGCCATGGGTTACAGGCAACATTCGCACTGAGCTAAAGGGTAGAATGCCGCTTTCAAGGTGCGGGACTAGCCCGGAAGCTTATAAGAAATCCTGCTGTCTTCTGACGAATCATCAAACAGGCAAAGCGTCAATACAGGGCTAAGATTGAATCGTACTACACCGGCTTCGACACTCGTCTTATGTGGCATGGCTTGCAAACTATTTCAGACTACAAAGGGAAGCACAGCCGCGAGCTGCCCAGTGACACGAGCTTACCAGACAAGCTAAATAATTTATATGCTCGCTTCGAGGCAAGCAACACTGAGGCATGCATGAGAGCATCAGCTGTTCGGGACGACTGTGTGATCACGCTCTCCATAGCTGACGTGAGTAAGACCTTTAAACAGGTCAACATTCACAAGGTTGCGGGGCCAGACGGATTACCAGGATGTGTGCTCCGGGCATGTGCTGACCAACTAGCAAGTGTCTTCACTGACATTTTCAACATGTCCCTGATTGACTATGTAATAGCAACATGATTCAAGCAGACCACCATAGTCCCTGTGCCCAAGAACACTAACATTCCTAAATGACTACAGACCCGTAGCACTCAAGTCCGTAGCCATGAAGTGCTTTGAAAGGCTGGTAATGGCTCACATCAACACCATTGTCCCAGAAACCCTAGACCCACTCCAATTTGCATACCGCCCAAACAGATCCACAGATGATGCAATCTCTATTGCACTCCACACTGCCCTTTCCCACCTGGACAAAAGGAACACCTACGTGAGAATGCTATTAATTGACTACAGCTCAGCATTCAACACCATAGTACCCTCAAAGCTCATCACTAAGCTATGGATCCTGGGACTAAACACCTCCCTCCGTAACTGGATCCTGGACTTCCTGACGGGCCGCACCCATGTGGTGAGGGTTGATAGCAACACATCTGCCACGCTGATCCTCAACACTGGAGCCCCTCAGTGGTGCATGTTCAGTCCCTTCCTGTACTCTCTGTTCACCCATGACTGTGTGGCCAGGCATGACTCCAACACCATCATTAAGTTTGCAGATGATGCAACAGTGGTCGGCCTGATCACCGACAACGACTAGACAGCATATAGGGAGGAGGTCAAAGACCTGGCCGGGTGGTGTCAGAATAACAACCTATCCCTCAATGCAACCAAGACCAAAGAGATGATTGTGGACTACAGGAAAGGTGTAGCTAGCACACCATTCTCATCGACGGGGCTGTAGTGGAGCAGGTTGAGGTTGAGTGTCCATATAACCAAAAAACTAGAATGGTCCAAACACACCAAGACAGTCAGGAAACTAAAAAGATTTGGCATGGGTCCTCGGATCCTCAAAACGTTCTTCAGCTGCAACATCGAGAGGATCCTGACTGGTTGCATCACTGCCTGGTACGGCAACTGCTCGGCCTCAGACCGCAAGGCACTGCAGAGGGTAATGCATATGGCTCAGTACATCACTGGGGCCAAGCTGCCTGCCATCCAGGACCTTTACACCAGGCGGTGTTAGAGGAATGCTCTAAAAATTGTCAAAGACTCCAGACACCCCAGTCATGGACTGTTCTCCCTACTACTGCATGGCAAGCAGTACCGGAGTGCCAAGTCTAGAACCAAAAGTCTTCTCAACAGTTTTTACCCCCAAGCCATAAGACTCCTGACCAGGTAATCAAATGGCTACCCGGACAATTTGCATTGTGCGCCTCCCCCCAACCCCTCTTTTATGCTACTGCTACTCTCTGTTTATCATACATGCATAGTCACTTTAACTATACATTAATGTACGTACTAACTCAATTAGCCCGACCAACCGGTGACCCCGCACATTGGCTACCCCAACTATCTGCATTGTGTCCAGCCACCCACCACCAGCCAACCCCTCTTTTATGCTACTGCTACTCTCTGTTTATCATATTTGCATAGTCACTTTAACCATACCTACATGTACTGTACATACTACCTCAATCAGCCCGACTAACCGGTGCCTGTATATATCCTCGCTACTGTTATAGACTCGCTACTGTATATATATCCTCGCTACTGTTATAGACTCGCTACTGTATATATAGCATCGCTACTGTTATAGACTCGCTACTGTATATATAGCATCGCTACTATTATAGACTCGCTACTGTATATATAGCATCGCTACTGTTATAGACTCGCTACTGTATATATAGCATCGCTACTGTTATAGACTCGCTACTGTATATATAGCATCGCTACTGTATATATAGCATCGCTACTGTTATTTTCACTGTCTTTTTTTACTGTTGTTTTTATTTCTTTACTTATCTATTGTTCACCTAATACCTTTTTTTAAACTTAGAAATAACACTGTTGGTTTGTGCCTATAAGTAAGGATTTCACTGTAAGATCTACCTGTTGTATTTGGTGCATGTGACAAATACACGTTGATTTGATTTGGTCATTGTTGTGACCATACCGAAGTCATTATCAAAATCATCTTTCTCGTCTTCCTCTTTCATCATCATCATACATCATTGAACATGGAGCTCCTGGCACTTGATTGTGACATCCAATAGGGGCCTGCCACCATCTCCCTTCCCCTCCCTCTACCTCCCCCTGTCTCGCCAAGTCATAATCACTGAGACATCCTGCCAGACCTTCCTCTTCAGAGGGTTCTCCTGTGACAGGCAGCAGGGCTCTGGGGCTGGGGGCCCTTCATCCTGACACAGACTCTCTCTCCCTCAGGCCCCAGGTCTTTACCTGACAGCTACAGTACGGTCAACTACAGCCTCCCTCCTTCTCTCTCTCTGAAGCCATTGGCATAGTGAGTGGCTCAGATATGTAATATTATATTGGGTTAACCTGAGGTAAGTGACAGAGAGAGGGGAAGGGGGGGGGGGCGGGGAGAAAGAGAGAGGGAGAGAACAGAGAGATAGAGGACTGACAGATAAATCTACTCAAACTGCCGGAAGTACTTAAAAGGTCCCATGCAGCCGTTTTATGCCGATCAAATAATTCCTGGGTAACAATTAAGCACCTTACTGTGATTGTTTTCAATTAAAAGTATTCAAAATAAACAAAAATAGCTTCTTAGCGAAGGGCAATTTCTCAAGCAAGCGTTTTACCAGAACTGTCTAGGAGTGGTCTAACTTAGGGAGGGAAAAAGTAGCTGTGATTGGCAGAGAGGTTTGGAACTGTCTTTATTATTGGTCTATTAAATAGGTCTATTACCGCATGGTGATGTCACCATGGAAGGACAAAACTCCATCCCACCAAAACAGGCTGATATTTCAGGTGGTCTTTCCAAACAGCTTACACTTACAGTTTTTGTTCCCCCAAAATGTGCTGGAAATACCCAAATACCATGACACACTTAGATATTCCATCTAACTTCATCAATATGCAGAGCGGTTCCCCAGTAAAGAAAATGATGGCGGCAAGCAAACAATAAGATGGACTCAATAATTCACCTGCGGTGCATTTATAGACTTGAAAAGAGAGGGGCAGAATGAGTGAGAGAGAATGTGAGAGACTGAGTCAACGAGACGGAGGAGCGATGTTAGAGAGCAGGAGTGAAGGAGTGACTTCCCACTGGGCAGAAACGGGTTGAATCAACGTGGTTTACACGTCATTTATGTGAAATGACTTCGAACCAATGTGGAATAGACGTTGAACTGAAGTCTGTGTCCAGCGGGATGATTGAATGAGAAACAGCAGGAGCTTAATGTGGGTTGCAGATGCTTTGCTGTATAATATGGAGGATATAATGGCGTTGTAAATCTGCCTGGGAAATCTAAGGAGTTTTTATCTCCTGTGACAGATTCAGACCGCTAACAAAGGGCAAAAAAAAAGTGCCTTGATCTACAGTCTCATTCCAATGACGGATGACATGTCCTTCGTACCAAACATCAACACAACCGTTGTTGCTCCAGTGCGGACGATTTTATAACACACACACACGCGCGCACACACACAGACACATAATGAGTGTATGAGTAGGAGTGGTGATGATATCAAGTGGTCTTCTACATTTTGAGGTTAAGATGCATTGTGCATGAGGGGAACAGAGTAACAGGATGACTATGAGGTGGGGCACCAGAAGAGAAAAGCAGTTGATGTGACATTTTGGGTCTGGCTCACTGTAATTGTCTCCTCCTCCTATTCCTTGTCTTCCTCTTCCTCTGCCTCTTCCTCCTTCTCATCCCCCTCCTCCTTCTCCTCCTCCTATTCCTTGTCTTCCTCTTCCTCCTCCTCCTCCTCCTCTTCCTCCTCCTCATCCTCCTCCTCCTCCTATTCCTTGTCTTCCTCTTCCTCCTCCTCCTCATCCTCCTCCTCCTATTCCTTGTCTTCCTCTTCCCCCTCCTCATCCCCCTCCTCCTATTCCTTGTCTTCCTCTTCCTCCTCCTCCTCCTTCTCCTCCTTCTCCTCCTTCTATTCCTTTTCTTCCTCTTCCTCCTCCTCCTCCTCCCTCTATTCCTTGTCTTCCTCTTCCTCCTCCTCCTCCCTCTATTCCTTGTCTTCCTCTTCCTCATCCTCCTCCTCCTATTCCTTGTCTTCCTTCTCTTCTTCCTCCTCCTTTTTCTTGTCTTCCTCCTCCTCCTCCACTTTGTCCTCAGTGTTATTATAAATAATATTGGAGATCAGATCTGTGTCATGCGGAAGCGGCCACCCAGAGCAGAGGTCTCAGGGGTGACGGGCTCTGAGTTCCCATTTATAATGTCCTTGAGGGGAAGCCTCACATGTAATATGTATGTCTGTGACTGTGGCCTTTGTGCTGGGAGAATCAAGATACAAACAGTCGGCAATGTGTGTGTGAGGTCGACCCTGGCAGTGAGGACTGAGTCGAAAAGCTGACTGTATGAATGTGTTTACTGTTTGTGTGTGTGTGGGTGAGTCATTCCCTCTTATTAAAGTATCTGCAAACCATTATACTTACCTCTGTGTGTGTGTGTGTTTGTGTGTGTGTGTGTGTGTGTGTGTGTGTGTGTGTGTGTGTGTGTGTGTGTGTGTGTGTGTGTGTGTGTGTGTGTGTGTGTGTGTGTGTGTGTGTGTGTGTGTGTGTGTGTGTGTGTGTGTGTGTGTGTGTGTGTGTGTGTGTGAGTAGTTGAAGCTGTCTGTCTTTCAGTCTGTCTGTCAGCTCTATGGCCTTCATTAGGGTCCAACCAGAGGGACACAGAGGATGTCATTAGTGAAGATGCTCTGGAGGCCATTAGACCCTCAGACTAGTTACTGCACTCAACCACATCCAGTATTCTCACCGCAAATACAGTCAGTCTCATCCACTGGTATTAGACAGACTCTCATTTAGTTATCATAGGCACTCAACCACATCCCGCATTACCATTACATACAGGCGACATACTCTCTGCTTGTACATCTGCTTGTATTGCTAGTTATCAAATACATCCAGCATACCATCACATATATACTCTGTCATCTTACTTATCATACCCACCTAACCAGCTCTCTTACTGCCTCTACATACAGATGTAGGATTAATAATTTGATCTCCTTGTTGCAAAAGTGTAGTTTATCTTAGTTATAAAAAGGCTTCTGAAGCTTGTAATTTCCACTTTGAAATGTAATTTCCACTTTGAAATGTCAAAATTGATTTTCTCTTACAAAAAAATGTATCCTGTTCTTGAATTATGAATCACATAATAATTCACATTTCCCATTGCTGCCGGATTATCCTGCATCTGTACCGCTCTCGCTCTGCGATCTGTTGATGTTAGTACCTAATATCAACTAGCTCTCACAGTCTCACTTCAGAATTAGATCTTCATCCATGTTTCTTGTACTTCAAATGTCGAAGTTATTGTAAACGTCACATTTTGAAGTGTTTAAGGTCAAAGTGGAACTGACAGTATTTTTACAACACAAAATATATTATAAAAAAATATGTTCATATCCACTTCCTGGAAGTATATGTGTGTCTGACAAGCATGCGCTTAGATATGGTAATTTTCCCATTTTCATAAATTCTTTGAATGTTTGGGAATTACGTATACTTAGGCATTTGTGAAAATTCTATAGCAATATAAAGTGGGAAAGCGGCCGTTCATTTGGACAATTAATAGACACTGCAGTAAATAAAACGTAATAAAGTATCTGTCTCATAGCCAATCAGAGCTAGAGTAGGCCTTTATGCAAACCAGCCGTATGCCACCAAGGCCTGCCTTCACTCACTTTGAACTGGACTGTGTGTTTACAGGGAGTAGCAACGGGGTGACTTTAGATCACTAGAACGCTTTCGCCAAAAGCCACAAAATACACATGAATGGATTTCTGCAAATGGACATCAACAACAACAGGGTCAACAAGATCAATAACTAATGCTAGCCATAGCAAGATGAGCTAAAGTGAAAGAACGTTAGATAAACCCTCTCAAACGTTTTCAGCTAGTTGGCCGTCAAAATTGCAGTAATAAATGATGGGCAATTGTAGCCTACTCAGTCTTCTGCAGCTTGTCTGCCAAAGCATGCTTGTCTCAACCAAGTAACCAAGCTAACTGGATAAAGTTGGCTAGCTTACTATCTAGCTACATCCAGACACAAATTAGAGAAAACCTTACTCTTGACCATTTTACTCACCCTAGCTTAGCTGGTAAGCTGTTTACCAGTTATCTAGAGTGTTGTTGACTAACTATTACCTTTTTTTTGCCTACGTTTGCCTACGTCATATTCAGTGGGTGTTGGTAAATTAATGCGTTATCCTGTGCTCTGGCACACTCAGACGAGAGGGCTCTAAAATTAGAGCAGAGAGCCAGAGTGAATTTGCTAACGCAATAGATATGCTGACTGGATAAAAGTCATTCAAGTTCTTGATAGCTATCCAAATGACACCTGCATCCTCTAGCTGTGTGTATAGCCATCAAAAAAAGATACGAGGTGGAAAACTCAGTCAATCCCCACTCATCCAATGACATAACATCCTCCTAGCTGCTACCTAGCTATCAAGCTAACGTTAGACTCCGTGTTTCTAGCTTGTTGCATAAATAGATACGCTAACCCATTAGCCACGTTATGACTGACTTGTGGTTATTGCCCTTGCTTGTTTGATTATATTGACATTCCCAGCCTTAGTTACATTTTTCAGTTTTTGTCCTAAATATTGAGCCGTTGAAACTTAAACAGTGCATCCCAAATGGAGGCAGAAAACAATGTACGAGGCCAGCTGTGATGTACAACATGATATACATCTGTTTGGGACTGCCAAGAAATGTATTGGGGAAATATATTAATAATGCATTGCACTGCATCCATCTATTCTGCCAACAATGCCTTAGTGTACATCACGGAATGTTGAGTCAAATATAACCTATTTTTAAAACCTCTTATAAAGCTATTTTTGTAGCTTGAACTGGGAATTTTATATTTTTTTACTGATATTATGATTGTCTGTTTTTTTCCATATATGCAAGTAGTTATAACACTGTCAGTTCCACTTTAAGTTTAGGCCTTAACTCCGAATATGAAAGTTAAGGATTAAGTTATGACGTTAACTCCAAATTTTTAAGTTTAGGATTAAGTTTAGGCATGTTTAAGGTAAAGGTTAAGGTTTGGGATAGGCTTAAAACTAAAATAAAGGTTTTATTGCTGTATTTGATCTTGAAACCTTGTGAATCAGATGCTTACGCCCATCTGCACGCCCATCTGCACGCCCGTCTGGAATGCTCCGGAAGGTCTGTCCACAGTGCTCACTGTTTCCCCCTAGTGGCCGATTTCGAGGTCCTCAGACATGGATGGATGTCGAATACTGACTTGTACAATGGGTGACCTGGCTCCTTAATATAATCATACACCCTTGTCTCTGGGACAATACTCTGAAGTTCCTTGTTCTCTATGAATGGTGATAAATCACTGTAATGCTCTGATTTCATAACATATCATACTGAGGGTGTTCACCTTGTGGTGTCATCAGTCTTCAAAGATGAATTCACGATGGGTTCACTGGTTATCGATCCCAGTGTCCTTCAATACTGTATGGACACCAATTTGTAAAAGAAAAAGTAAGATAATGAAAAACCGCTGTGTTCATCGGGGAAAACACAGGATTCCATTCTCCTAATGATTGACTGGTGCCATGCTTACAAAATGAGTAATCAACAATGTGAAAGCAACAAGAAGAAACACCAATAGAACTGAAGCTGACCTGTCTTTGTGTGTAACGGCTCCAGAGGTAAATGGTGCTGAATCAGCTGGCGTACCATTAACAGGGGCTCTTTGTGTACAGAAACACAAACAGCAGGCTATCCCTTGTGGTGTCTGCAGGTCACAATTACCTTCAGCACTCCTTGGTCCCAATAACAGGCAACCTCACACCGCCTCACTTTGTTCCTATAAAGGTGTCAGTTTGAAACAGTCTTAAGGCTTGTTAGCGATCATAATTGCCAGTTGTTTTGGGGTGGAAGGCTGGATAAAGACCCAGAGGATTAAACACAATCATTGTGAGAATGCTCCGGAAGGTCTGGAAGGTAAGCTACCTGACTGTACTGCAGCTCACAGACTAGGGTCCAGTCCCCGTGTGCTTTGGCGATCATTTGTTTCAGTTTACGCTGGGCTGACTGAAGGCACACCACGCCTGGAGGAGCAGAGGCTAGACCAGACAGGGCAGGGAGAGGGGGGCGATCCCTGAGAAAAACATTGTGTGCTATGATGTAAGAAACATATTAAGTTCTTTGAAAGCTTTCTTGAGAGAGAAGAAAACAGCATTACTTGGCATGAGCGACTAAAAATGTGTTTCATTCACTGTCGGTTTGGTCTGTTGATCGAACGTAAATGTTCTTGTATCATTAGAAGAGGTCCAATTTGATTATTTGACAGTCAGGTAAACAAATCATTTTCTTATAATTAACTTAGATGAATTGTTGAGGGGAAATCAAATGAAAGGACAAAATCAAAGTGAGCAGTCACACACATCAAAATGAAAATGTGTCTTTATTTTTTTAAACAAAATAAACTTTAAAAGGGAGAAGAAATCCAACTTCAAACACCAAATGTCCCTCAAATGTAAATTTGAGGGATTAGTCATGTCAATCAATCACCACAGTCTCTGGAGACCCTCTCTGTCCCCCTCTCCGTCAGTCAGTCAGTGAGCAGTCAGCTGAGTGGTGTGGTAGGGTGCAGGAGGATTATCTAAAAGGGAAATAATCATGAATCTCGTGAAGACTTAAGCTGTCCATACAGAAGTGAATTGTGTGTTGGGTGGAGGGGCTGTAGCATATAGTGATTTGATCTCATAATCATAATTCATGCTGCCCATATGGAGAAACTTCATCAATATCTCACACTAAAAGACCCAACAGAGTGGCTGGCTGGCTCCGTGTCAAATCAGATTTCCATATAGTGTTTACGGCTGGCCACTATCTTAATTTGATACACAGGGAGGTTTGGGTCAGGATAGCACTGCTGTATCCAAAGATCTGCTTGAGCAAGACTTCTGAAACCAACACTCCTAACAGGCCTAGTCCAAAGGAAAAGGAATAGCTGCTTAGTCAAATACAGCATTCTTCAACACTTGTAGCGTAGGCTCATTTAGGGTTAAATAAAATAAACTGATGTTTATTAAGTGACTCCAATGCTTTTGACAGTATGTTACACCGATTGGTGTTTTTAAATCACTGATGAAGGATTTTGAGGTTGACTCTCTGACCTGTCAATATTTTTAATTAGCTGTTTTTGATTTTGTTATACTCCTGTGAATTCAATGGTTTTTACTAGATTACTTGTAGTTTTTCATGTTGTCTGTCTGTAATTTTTGTAATGACTTGGTGATGCCTATCTTGGCCAGGACGCTCTTGAAATAAATACTACTACTGGTTAAATAAAGGATAAATAAAATAAATAAAAATGGACAGTCTTGTGAAATTAAGATAATATTCTCTCTTTTTGTCCCACTGGCTCCATGCCTTGATATCTTCACATCCCACTCTCTTCCTCTATCTCTCTATTCCTAACTCTGTCCTTCTCTTTCTATTACCATTCTCTCCCTCAATCACTTTCCCTCCAATCCCTCGCCTCCCTCTCGTGCTTTCTCTCTGCGTTTTATCATGCATCAAACCAGGGGTGTGTGACGAGCAGATCAGTCAGGACACATTTAATGAAGTCCCCCTCCTTCATCGTTAGACTGAAATAACTAATATATCTCTCTCTACCCCTACTACTCTTTCTTTCTCTACCCCTCCCTCTCAATCTCTCTTTATCTCTTCTCTCTCTTTCACCCTTTCTCTCTCCTACTCTCACTCTCTCGTCCCTGTCTCTCATCCCTCTCTCTCGTCCTCTCTTGCCCCTCTCTCTCGTCCCCCTTTCTCGTCCCCCTCTCTCATCCCTCTCTCTCGTCCCTCTCTCTCATCCCCCTCTCTTGTCCCTCTCTCTCATCCCCCTCTCTTGTCCCTCTCTCTCATCCCTCTCTCTCGTCCTCTCTTGCCCCTCTCTCTCGTCCCTCTCTCTCATCCCTCTCTCTCGTCCCTCTCTCGTCCCTCTCTGTCATCCCTCTCTCTCTTCTTTCCAGTCACTCCCTCTTCTACTGGGTCCCCCTCACACACCCCTTTTTATTCCCCTCTATTCTCTTATTCATAATCACTATGCCATTGACTTTGAATACAGTCTTGAATACAGAATGGCAGCGCTTTACTAAGGTCAAAGTCACAGAAGAATACATGGTGAGAGAGAGAGGGAGAGAGAGATAATAAAAACTGTAACACTACTAAGGCTTTCAACTGACCACCATGCAGATGTATCAGCGGTTCTAGCGTTCTGGTATTAGTGCATCCTTCCTTGGAGATAAGAGTGATCCTCTCTCTCTCTCTCTGCATGCTCCCTATTATTTCGCAGCACGGCCTCAAAACACCTTGCCTGAGCTCTCCTAATCCAGATTTATGCAAAGCAGCCGCAGAGTTATGCCAAAATTGCTTAGATGTGCGGACAGTTATGCTAATTTCATTTTACCTCCCCAGAAATAGCACGGCACAACCATACGACTTGTGTAGTTAATGAATCAGTTTAAAATCCAATAAGACTGTTCACACCTCATCAAATCTCAATTACCATCTATGACTTTAAGCTGCCTGCTTACAATCTACATCAAAACTTGTTTCGGGTAAATGACAATTAAGCAAGGTAAGGAGGGGAAGTTTGTCTGTTACAAGATCACAAAACACAGGGTGAAATATACAGTGAAGCCTTGAAACACATTTACAGTCTTGGAGCCAACCGCTAGGTGTTCTTCTTGTGTATGCTTCCGTCACACACTTCACACTCCTTAGAAGTGAGCATTCTTGCACTCCGCACATGTATTATCAGTTCCCTCCCCACAGCTGTGTGACTGGCCACGTGTGTTCTGGTTAAAGAGGGTTTGATGACATCACGTGAAGGAAAGTGGAGGATGGCATGCCTCCCTGCCAGCTGTAGAAATACCGCCTTCTGCCTGACTGCCTGCATATATCGCTCCCTGTATGCCTTCCTGCCTGTATCACTGCCTGCCATCCCACATGCCCGCCTGAATGCCTGCAAGCCTGCCCCCTTGTGATCTGTGCACAAATATAGATTAGTTTAGAAATTCATTAGCCTAGTCATTATCTGTCATTGGCATGTGTCACACCATAACAGGCCCCCATGGGAACGCAGGACTGGTGAGCGATAAACAGGAGTTATTCATTTCAGCCTTTCAGTGTGGATGAGGCAAGGTTCTCAGGGAGTGGGGGAGGAAAGGGAGGGAGAGTGAGAGAAAAGGGGGTTGTCATAGCTAGCTTGCTTGAACAGCAGGAGATGCCAACAGCATTCTGAACATCTGTTGGTGCTTCCCAGATTTGGAGCAGCACCACTACAAAAAAATCCCTACTCCTACATTTCCGAACATGCCGAGTGTGTCTGGAAGAGTGAGCCAGCAGGCCAGATGGTTCCTGCATGGATCTGCAGAGTGTGTCTGGAAGAGTGAGCCAGCAGGCCAGACGGTTCCTGCATGGATCTGCTGAGTGTCGTCTGGAAGAGTGAGCCAGCAGGCTAGACGGTTCCTGCATGGATCTGCAGAGTGTGTCTGGAAGAGTGAGCCAGCAGGCCAGACGGTTCCTGCATGGATCTGCAGAGTGTGTCTGGAAGAGTGAGCCAGCAGGCCAGACGGTTCCTGCATGGATCTGCAGAGTGTGTCTGGAAGAGTGAGCCAGCAGGCTAGACGGTTCCTGCATGGATCTGCAGAGTGTGTCTGGAAGAGTGAGCCAGCAGGCCAGACGGTTCCTGCATGGATCTGCTGAGTGTCGTCTGGAAGAGCGAGCCAGCAGGCCAGATGGTTCCTGCATGGATCTGCAGAGTGTGTCTGGAAGAGTGAGCCAGCAGGCCAGACGGTTCCTGCATGGATCTGCTGAGTGTCGTCTGGAAGAGTGAGCCAGCAGGCCAGACGGTTCCTGCATGATTCTGCTGAGTGTGTCTGGAAGAGTGAGCCAGCAGGCCAGACGGTTCCTGCATGGATCTGCTGAGTGTTTCTGGAAGAGTGAGCCAGCAGGCCAGATGGTTCCTGCATGGATCTGCTGAGTGTGTCTGGAAGAGCGAGCCAGCAGGCCAGATGGTTCCTGCATGGATCTGCTGAGTGTCGTCTGGAAGAGTGAGCCAGCAGGCCAGACGGTTCCTGCATGGATCTGCTGAGTGTCGTCTGGAAGAGTGAGCCAGCAGGCCAGACGGTTCCTGCATGGATCTGCTGAGTGTGTCTGGAAGAGTGAGCCAGCAGGCCAGACGGTTCCTGCATGGATCTGCTGAGTGTGTCTGGAAGAGTGAGCCAGCAGGCCAGATGGTTCCTGCATGGATCTGCAGAGTGTGTCTGGACCTGATATGGATCTCTGGACCTCTGCATACCGCTGATGATAGAATGATGTGTGTCAAGTAAACCCTCTTCCACTGAACAGCCCTCTTTATTACAGTTTTCATCTGAGCTCCATTTTGATCTTGTCTAGTTATGACAGTCTGTCAGTTGATATTCTCTGTATATGTGTATCATTGGATAGCAGTATCAGAGCAGGCTTATATTAGCAAGTGCAGTTTCACTCTTCTCAAACTTAGTTTGCATCGTCCCCTCATCGCAACAATGTTGAGGGTCTTTACTTTCCACAGCAGACTCCATTGTAGAGAACTTTTCTATCTTGAATGTAAGCCATGAATGGCATAGAGGCAAGACCAACTTCAAAGTTAAACTTTAGAAGTTCCAATATAGTTCCATATGGTCTTTAATTTGTTTGTGCTCTGCTTATGTTGTTAAAGGATAATTAATCATCTTAATATCTTATTTTTCTAATAAAGTGAACTCCAGAGCCATATGGAAATAGCTAATTGGGCCTCAAGGAGGAAGATATTTTAGGAACCACTGGCCTAGGGGAGTAGCATCAGTTGTTTATGTAAAGCTATATTATATACTTTGCAAAGGAATTTCTAAGCTAATAAGTGCTTTTAACCTCCTTTTTTACAATGCCAGCATGAATGCCTATTTTTTTCCCAATCCAGACATACAGGGCCTTCAGAAAGTACTTAGACCCCTTGACTTTTTCCATATTTTTTTAACCTTTATTTATCTAGGCAAGTCAGTTAAGAACAAATTCTTATTTTCAATGACGGTCTAGGAACAGTGGGTTAACTGTTCAGGGGCAGAACGACAGATTTGTACCAGCTCAGGGATTTGAACTTGCAACCTTCCGGTCACTAGTCCAACGCTGTAACCACTAGGCTACACAGCTGTATTCTAAAATTGATTAAATAAAAACAATTCCTCAGCAATCTACACACAGTACCCAATAATGACAATGAGAAAAAAGATTTTTAGAACGTTTTCGAAATGTATTATTATTTTTATTTTTTTAACCTAATTTACAAAAGTATTCAGACCCTTTGCTGTGAGACTCGAAATTGAGCTCAGGTGCATCCTGTTTCCATTGATCATCCTTGAGATGTTTCTACAACTTGATTGGAGTCCACCTGTGGTAAATTAAATTGATTGGACATGATTTGGAAAGACACCAACCTGTCTATATAATGTACCACAGTTGACAGTGTATGTCAGAGAAAAAACCTAGATGATAAAGGAATTGTCCATAGAGCTCCGAGACAGGATTTTGTCGAGGCACAGATGTGGGGAAGGGTACCAAAACATTTCTGCAGCATTGAAGGTCCCCAAGAACACATTGGTCCCCATCATTCTTAAATAGAAGAAGTTTGGAACCTACAAGTCTCTTCCTAGAGCTGGCCGTCCGGCCAAACGGAGCAATCGGTGGAGAAGGGCATTGGTCAGGGAGGTGACCAAGAACCTGATGGTCACGCTGACTGAACACTAGAGTTCCTCTGTGGAGATGGGAGAACCTTCCAGAAGGACAACAATCTCTGCAGCACTCCCCCAATTAGGCCTTTATGGTAGAGGGGCCAGATGGAAGCCAATCCTCAATAAAAGGCACATGATAGCCTGCTTGGAGTTTGCCAAAAGGCACCTAAAGACTCTCAGACCATGAGAAACAAGATTCTTTGGTCTGATGAAACCAAGTTTGAACTCTTTGGCCTGAATGCCAAGCGTCAAGTCTGGATGAAACCTGGCACCATCCCTACGTTGAAGCATGGTGGTGGCAGCATCTTGCTGAGGGATGTTTTTCAGCGAAAGGGACTGGAAGACTAGTCAGGATTGAGGAAAAGATGAAAGGAGCAAAGTACAGAGAGATCCTGGATGAAAACCTGTTCCAGAGCACTCAGGACCTCAGTCCGGGGCAAAGGTTCACCTTCCAACAGGACAGCGACCTTAACCCTTGTGTTGTCTTAAGGGTAACAAATGACCCGCCATTATGTTTAACAGCAGAGAACCCCCCCTAAATGATATGTTTTCAACTTGAAATTTGATTACTTTTACAAGAGTGACTCCAGCATTAGAAAAAGTGAAACATCGCCTTTGTTCATATTTCCATGTATGCAGTACACCACCAGGGTACAAATATTGTCTTAGGGTCATTTTTGACCTGGCAGTAATAAAATGATTGACACACCACAAAAATCACGAAGACACACACACACACACACACCACACCACACATGACTCAAATTCACCGACAAAATATACAAAGTTTCAGACAAAATAAACATGGATTGAAAGCATGGTTTACTAATGGGGAATGCAGTCAGAGGTTATAAAGGTGCTGCAGATGACAGACCCCCCAGTTCTCTTTTTGCTGAAGCCGTGAGTGCATGTTTCAGTGTCCAACAGGTTGTAGATCTGATTTTTTTTCAGATATCCAGGAGGAACAAGAGAACAATGATTTAGAAGAGGAGGTATCTGTCAGGACCCGGTTACGAACCCGGGTCTCCGGAGTGAGAAACAGTCACTTAACCAACTGAGCCACGAATAGTCGGCAGAACCCAGAAGATGAGGCAGACACAGCAGTACTTGAGACGGTGTATTTAATGAAGTAAAAAGTGAAGTCCTTCAGGAAAATTTGTAACTCCACAACCTCAAAAGGAATTCCACAAGAACAAAGGTAATCCTCCAAGACAAAAAAGGTAAATCCACAAAGTGGTAGGTATAGCATAAAAAGCCTCAAAAGATACTCAAAAAATAAATAAACAAGAACAAAAAACAGAATTCCACAAGAGAGTCTACCGGGATCAACAAGAGTTCACAGAATACTAGGGCTGGGTGCTAACATACAAACACAGAGCAAAGAACTGAGGAAAACTAAGGGTTTAAATACAATCAGGGGAAATGAGGCACAGGTGCAAATAATAATGGGGATCAAGGGAAAACAAAAGATCAAAAAGCACAATGCGGGCATCTAGTGACCAAAAACCGGAACAACCCTGGCCAAATCCTGACAGTATCTTAAGAAGAAAAGGAATACAAGTAAAATCCCAAGTTGAAAGAGAGACATTTTTGTTAAAGAACAGCGAAATAACATGGTCCTTGTCACCATATGACAACCAGGGAAGGCAGCACAAAATGTCATAAGGACGACCCCAGTGCCCACAAGACATGCAGTTGACCATGCCCAGGACTTCGCCTCAACATTCTAAATGTTCATCACACCAGCCATAGAAAAAATCATCCTGGGGGGTTTCCGTAAATATGGAGACAACTGGAAAAGGATGGATGCGATTGACCTATGTGACTACGTAGGGGTGCTAATGTTATTGGGTGTGTATACGTCCCGAGGCGAGGCTACATGTAGTCTCTGGGATGCAGAGACTGGAAGGGATATTTTCTGTGCCACGATGCCATTAAAAGTCTTTCACACTTTCTCACAAATGTTACGATTTGATAACCGTGAGTCAAGACCTGTGAGACGTGCGAGAGACAAACTGGCGGCCATAAGAGAGGTCTGGGAGAAGTGGGTGAAGCCATAAGAGAGGTCTGGGAGAAGTGGGTGAAGCGTCTGCCATACCTCTACAACCATGGGCCTGAAGTAACAGTGGATGAGCAACTGGTTCCGTTCAGAGATACATTTTTATCTTCATATCTGTAATGTAAGTGATTTTCACTGTTAATTTGATTATGTATGGCTGTAATATCATTGATTTATGTGATTGTTTTCTGTGACACTGATACTAATTACAGATAGTATTTATTTTGTCAAAAGGTTGCTGTCCTTTCGTAAGTGGCTTACGAAAGTATTCACCCCCCTTGGCATTTTTCCTATTTTTGTTGCCTTACAACCTGGAAATACATTTTTGGGGGAGGGGGTTATAATCATTTGATTTACACAACATGCCTACCACTTTGAAGATGCAAAATATTTTAATTGTGGATCAAACAAGAATTTAGACAAAAAAACAGAAAACCTGAACGTGCCTAACTATTCACCCCCCCCCAAAGTCAATACTTTGTAGAGCCACCAGCAATTACAGCTGCAAGTCTCTTGGGGTATGTCTCTATAAGCTTGGCACATCTAGCCACTGTTTTTTCCCCATTCTTCAAGGCAAAACTGCTCCAGCTCCTTCAATTTGCAATGGTTCTGCTGATATACAGCAATTTTAAGTCATACCACAGATTCTCAATTGGATTGAGGTTTGGGCTTTGACAAGGCCATTCCAAGACATTTAAATGTTTCCCCTTAAACCACTTGAGTTTTGCTTTAGCAGTATGCTTAGGGCCATTGCCCTGCTGGAAAGTGAATCTCCATCCCAGTCTCAAAACTCTGGAAGACTGAAACAGGTTTCCCTCTAGAATCTCCCTGTATATAGCACCATCAATCATTCCTTCAATTCTGACCAGTTTGTGGGGATGTGGGGATGGTGTGGGGATGGTGTTCTCGGGGTGGTGAGAGGTGTTAGGTTTGCACCAGACATAGTGTTTGCCTTGATGGCCAAAAAGCTTAATTGTAGTCTTATCCGACCAGAGTACCTTCCATATGTTTTGAAAGTCTTCCACATGCCTTTTGGCAAACTTCAAATGTGTTTGCTTATTTAAAGCCCAGATCTGTGGAGTGTACGGCTTAAAGTGGTCCTATGGACAGATACTCCAATCTCCACTATGGAGCTTTGCAGCTCCTTCGGGGTTATGTCTTTGTTGCCTCACTGATTAATGCCCTCCTTGCCTGGTCTGTGAGTTTTGTTGGGCGGCCCTCTCTTGGCAGGTTTGCTGTGGTGCCATATTCTTTCCATTTTTTAATAATTTAATAATAATGCTCCGTGGGATGTTGAAAGTTTCTGATATTTGTTTATAACCCAACCCTTATCTGTACTTCTCCACAACTTTATCCCTGACCTGTTTGGAGAGCTCCTTGGTCTTCATGGTGCTGCTTGCTTGGTGGTGCCCCTTGCTTAGTGGTGCTGCAGACTCTGGGGCCTTTCAGAACATATACTGAGATCATGTGACAGATCTTTTGACACTTACATTGCACACAGGTGGACTTTATTGAACTAATTATGTGACTTCTGAAGGTAATTGGTTGCACCAGATCTTATTTGGGGGCTTCATAGCAAAGGGGTGAATACATATTTAGGGGCGGTGTGGACAACCTGGACAAGGTGATTGGAACTTAAAGGAGGATGACTGCCCGCTGGTCACTGGTCATCTTCCCTAACATTATTGATGTGTTCTCATACAATGCCTTTGTGATATGGAACAAGATGCCTAGATAAGCAGAACACGAGGAGGGTGTTCCTAGATCAGCTGGGAAAGGCACTTGTAACCCCACACATTCAAAGAAGGGAGCGCCTCCCTCGCACAGCAGCCTCTGCAGCTCTTGTGAAAGCTGTTCAGGGGGCTGAATCTTGTCCGGATCCACCTGAGGCTGCAGCTGGGGCAGGCAAGAGGAGGAGATGCCAATTCTGCCCCCCAAAGAAGGACTGTAAAATAAGTACTATGTGCTGCACCTGTGAGAAATACATCTGCAAAGTCTGTGCACACCAACTTGCATAATGATGTCCTACATGTGCTAAATAGAGTTGATTGATTTATGTTCTTCACGTTTTTGTTTTGTATCTATTATCTTATTTTATTCTTATTCATTGTTGTTGTTTATACACCTTGTGGGTAAGGGCAATGGCAAAAAAACACGAGGACGAAGACCAAACAAACACGTAACAAAAACACAGGGTTGAAACCCAAACAAAAGAGCGAGGAGTACCTTGAATAAATAACACACGCACACAATGATTAACACACGGGACGAGACCCGTAATCATCTGCATGATCCACAAGGGCACGAAAGCCAAAACACACAGCACAGGTACTCAGACGCACCAACGGACATAGTAACAATAATCGACAGCCCAATGGTGAAACAAAGGGCACATTTATACAAATAGAATGTAAATGTAGAATCAGTGGGAATGGGGACCAGGTGTGCGCAATGACAGTTCCGGAGGGATACGTGTCAGTTGTAATAACAACGAGTGGTGTCCACTGAGTAAATGCAGTCTTTCTGCATTGTGAAGAGGGAAAACCCAGATATTCACAACGTTTGTGATGAATGACAGGCTGTTTCTTCATGCAAAATAGATTTGGGGTATAAAATTAAATTAAGTTGATTTATTTTAGGGGTTTGGAGAAGGCGGGTCATTTTTGACCCTGAGGACAAGGGGAGTATACAGAATGTTAAGACTACACAAGGGTTAAGCACACAGCCAAGACAACGTAGGAATGGCTTTGGGACATGTCTCTGAATGTCTTTGAGTGGCCCAGCCAGAGCCCGGACTTGAACCCGATCTAACATCTCTGGAGAGACCTGAAAATAGCTGTGCAGCAACTCTCCCATCCAACCTGACTGAGCTTGAGAGGATCTGCAGAGAAGAATCGGAGAAACTCCCCCAAATACAGCATGTCATACCAAAGAAGACTCAATGCTGTAATCATTGCCAAAGGGGATTCATCAAAGTACAGAGTAAATACTTATGTAAATGTGATATTTGTATTTTTTATTTGTAATAAATTAGCCAAAAAAAAACAAAACCTGTTTTTGCTTTGTGAGTAGATTGATGAGGGAAAAAACAGTTTAATACATTTATAATAAAGGCTGTAATGTAACAACATGTGGAAAAAGGGGTCTTTATACTTTCCAAAGGCACTGTCTGCTCTGTCAAAGTTGCATAATTTGATGCAGTTGAATATGCATGTGAGAACAATTTTATTAATTTTATTCAGAAAATATTCCAAATTAGCCGTGTGGTATGTTCATAAAGTGTGTGACCGTCTGCACCCCCTTATCCACGTCGACGGGACCGCAGTAGAGAAGGTGGAAAGCTTCTAGTTTCTCTGCGTACACATGATTGACCATCTGAAATAGTCCACCCACAACAGACAGTGTGGTAAAGAAGGCGCAACAGCGCCTCTTCAACTCCAGGAGGCTGAAGAAATGTGTCTTGGCATCAATTTGTAAGTCGCTCTGGATAAGAGCGTCTGCTAAATGACTTAAATGTAATGTAATGTAAAACCCTCACAACCTTTTACAGATGCATAATTGAGAGCATCCTGTTGGGCAATATCACCGCCTGGTATGGCAACTGCACCGTCCGTGATGTGTCTGCCCAACACATCACTGTGGGCAAGCTACCTGCCCTCTAGGACACCTAGAAAGGCCAAAAAGGCCAAGAAGGCCAAAAAGATCATCAAGCACAACAACCACCCGAGCCACTGCCTGTTCACCCAGCGACCATCCAGAAGGTGAGGTCAGTACAGGTGCATCAAAGCTGTGACCGAGAGACTGAAAAACAGCTTCTATCTCAAGGCCATCAGACTGTTAAATAGCCATCACTAGTACATTAGAGGCTGCTGCCTCATATTCATTGAGTTGAAATCACAGGCCACTTAAATAATGGAACACTAACCACTTTAATAATAATGTTTACATGTTTTGCGTTACTCATCTCATATGTATATACTGTATTTTATTATATTCTACTACATTATTATCTATGCCGCTCCAACATTGCTCGTCCAAATATTTATATTTTCTTAATTCCATTCCTTTACTTTAGATCTGTGTGTATTGTGTGTATTATCGTGAAATTGTTAGATATTACTTGTTAGATATGACTGCACTGTTGGAGCTAGAAACATAAGCATTTCACTAGACCTGCAAAATCATCTGCTAAACATGTGTATGTGACCATTAACATTTGATTTCACTGATGGTGTTTTACAATGGGATGATGAGGTGGAAGACTGCTGTAAGATTCTTAAATGGAGTCCATTCCCAAAGTTCTCTTTGACTGTGTTTCTCATCTCATCACCAAAGCTGATGTATCTATTCAGTCTAACAATGACTTCTCTCCCACTGCTACAAACCTAATTGAAACTGTTTGGAAGGAATGGGCCTCCCCCCATGTGCTGGCTGCTTCTTCACTTTGGGGAGCTATAAATCTGAGATCGCTTCATCTAATCTCTCGGGATTCTGAGCAGGCCCTCAGAGAAGCATGCTGAAGTGATGCAGAGGAGATATGATCCAATACCCATTAGATTTATAATTGTGATTAAAGAGCTGATTTCTCCTCTGAGCACCCTGCACTAGTCCTCCCTGACCATGGGAGACAGCATGGCGTCGTCTGATGAAATAATGGAAAATTATCTCCCTGGATGGTAAAGCTGGATGCCTGGAGAGGTTTATGACTTTGGACTGGCCGATACAACCTTCCCCGTGGGAGACAAGAGACACGAACCTATACATCTCAGATATCATCTCTAAATCAAACAGATATGCGAGGGGTGAAAAACATATTTCATGTTGATATCAGAGATGGGAATGAACAGGAAATGAAAATCCAGGGCTAACAGACAAATAAAGAGATAAATTGAAGGGAATCCACTTTTCATCTCCTTGGCTGAGGAAGGGGAGAGAGAGAGAGATTCGAAACTGTTTGCTCATATACATTTATCCTGACAAAATGTTGTGCAGTTTATGTTTGTTTTGTTTTCGGCAGTGTTCGGTAGGGTTTTTTTCCGGGCTGTTTGAGTACACCATTTTTTTGCTTGAGGCTAGTCGAAGTTCGGTGTTCGAAGTCTACGCCCCTTCATCTGTGATTGGTCAACAGTAGGGTTTCTTCATTTAAGTGTTTGTCGTCATCATATACACAGTCACTGGTTGTCATTAAACGATGGACTAGTTTTCATGCACATTTTTTAACTTGCGAAATATTGAACCAAACATCATAGCTAGATGTAAAATTGCAAGACGAAGACCTCATTGATTACATATTTCTTGATTTATCTTAGATTTATTCTGACTATTTTGAAAAGTGTATAGTTCTATTTGTTCCTACGGCATCTCAAGAGGGACAAACAGTCATATTTCTCATTTTTCAACCGAAGGTCTTTTAAGGGAGCACTGGATGAGAGCACAGACGTTCACTTTACCTAGCCAGGTTCCGCTAGGAGCAACCCGAACCTTTGTATGCGGACGCCTTCAGAAGATTAAAATGAGTTTTTTGGGAATGGCACTAGAACTCATTTGTAATGTCATAGATGGAAATGCCCGCAGCTTGAGGAATCACGTGCACAGACGTTCCAGCAAAAATATGCCATGAAGAAAAAGGGAGTTCTTTCATCAATATTTACCATAGAAGGCGATTTAGGGATGTTTCTGTAGACTATTCTCATTTGAAATGTATACAGCAGCTAAAATGTACAATTTATGATAGTCTACTGTTGCTGTGCAAACAAAAGATGTGAGTTTTTCCTGTCACGTAATCCACATAACTGCTTTATGTGCACTAACTGCTGTAAATATGGTCAAATACTGTTTGTAGGAATAAGGCCAATATAATGAGTGGAATGAAAACGAAGTGTGTTGATGAGTGTGATGGCAGCTACAGGCCCATGGCTAGTATTCTGATGAGTGGAGCCACAGCTGTGCTGTTTCCCCTTAGTCTTATTATGGTGTATTGGACGGAATAACACTCACTCACTCTTCCAGGGCTGCTATGAAGTATTACTGATGAAAACACACGCACACAAACACGCACAACTGAGCACAATCACACACACATGCACATGCACATGCACATGCACACACAACACACACATAGGTGTGCAAACACAGAAATCCACACAAATGCTCAAAAGCAGAAAAACACAGGCACTCACGCACGCATGCACGCACACACAGACACACGGGGGAGGGGGGGCAGATGGTAACAGTGTATTTCCTCAGAGATTAGGGTGTAGGTATTGATGGATTTCAAACATCAAATGAAATGTGAATTTTAATGGCATTAGTTACAGTACAGAGACAATACAGGGACTCTCTATGAGGCCCTACTCACCACTGCCCCTGCAGCAATAAAAAGTTAAGGATTTACGAACGTGCAACACACATTGAATATGGCCGGTGTCAGTAAACGTCGGCAAAACAAGCATAATTAAATTGTTGCCAGCAGCACAATAACAGTCACCAACAATCTGGGTAACATGAAAATAGCCTAACCAGCTCCGCTAAGGTGAGTAAAATGGTCAGAATGAGGTGTTCTCTCATTTGTGTCTGAAAGTAGCTAGCAAGCTAGCCAGTGTTAGCCAGTTAGCTTGGGTGCTTGTCTGTCGTTGTGAGGTCTGAACGCTTGGGTCAACCCTACTCCTTGACCACAGTGTCCAGTGTACGCTCCGATAGCAAAACGCTCTGAATTTACGAACTGACAATCTGACAACGCTCTGGATTTATGCACTCTGAGCGCACTCTGCTACTCCAGATTGATTTACGAACACACACAAAATTGTAACAAATGTCAAGCTAGTCATTTGTTAAGCTAACAACCTAGCAAGAGCAACAGCAACTTCCAGGAGACAGGCGAAGAGCAAGTACGTTTAACTGAAAGGATACCATTTGTTTACAGTATACTAAAATTAACTAATAGTATATAGTATATACTCATTAAGTATGTAGTATACCGTATGTCAGTATGGATATTTGAATACAGCTTCTGTTTTTGACTTCAACCTCAAGTGTCTTCTTCTCAGGCATTTATACAAGTTCAGACAGGGGAGAGGGTTAGAGCAGAGGGTTTGTGTAAGATAAGTGTGTAAGACAAAGTGCAGTTAGTAAAAGGTCCCATGGTTATCCTGCTGTCTCTGTCAAGTCAATAAGGCTGTCAAATCAAATCCAATTTTATTGGTCACATACACGTGTTCAGCAGATGTTATTGCGGGTGTAGCGAAATGCTTGTGATTCTAGCTCCAACAGTGCAGTAGTATCTAACAAGTAACATTTAACAATTACACAACAATACACACAATACACACAAATCAAAAGTAAAAGAATGAATTAAGCATATATAAATATTTGCGAGAGCAGTGTCAGAGCGGTAAAGACTAAGAAACAGTAGAATAGGATAGAATACAGTATATACATATGAGATGAGTAATTTAAAACAAGTTAACATTATTAAAGTGACCAGTGTTCCATTATTTAAGTGGCCTGTGATTTCAAGTCTATGTATATAAGGCAGCAGCCTCTACGGTGCTAGTAATGATTATTTAACAGTCTGATGGCCTTGAGATTGAAGCTGTATTTCAGTCTCTCGGTCACAGCTTTGATGCACCTGTACTGACCTCGCCTTCTGGATGCTAGCGGGGTGAACAGGCAGTGGCTGGGGTGGTTGTTGTCCTTGGTGATGTGTTTGGCCTTCCTGTGACATTGGGTGCTGTAGGTGTCCTGGGGGGCAAGTAGTTTGCCCCTGGTGATGCGTTGGGCAGGGCGCACCACCCTCTGGAGAGCCCTGCGGTTGCGGGCGGTGCAGTTGCCATACCAGGAGGTGATATAGCTTGACAGGATGCTCTCAATTGTGCATCTGTAAAAGTTTGTGAAGGTTTTAGGTGCCATGCCACATTTCTTCAGCCTCCTGAGGTTGAAGTGGCACTGTTGCGCCTTCTTCACCACATTGTCTGTGTAGGTGGACCATTTCAGTTTGTCTCTTTCTGATTTCCTTTTGCCAGCGAAATTAAAGGAATGGCATGATGTTTCATGCAGGGTTGAATAATTCAGAAAGTGAAGTCAATGACTATTCCGCAGTGACTTTAAGCATTATTCCACTCTCTCTATGAGGACAGAGGCTGTCCTGTCCTCTGTGAAATATGTGACTACTTTGCTGTCCCTGCAAAGTCTGGGGTTATCCCAGTGTTTAAGTGAAATCCACTTAAAGTCAATGACTAATCTGCAGTATTTGAGGAGCCCTGGACTATCCTTCTGTCTTTAGGAAGTCAAAACGGATCTTTTATGAAATCCACCACTAGTCCTCACTCTGTGAATTGTTGACTGTTCTGTTAAGACCACGATTATCAGGGTCGAGGTGCAGGCATGGAGGGTCAGCCTCCTTACAACAGGTCCCTAGCTGCTCCAGCACTTTCTGAATTATTCACCGCTGCATTAAAACATCATGCCATTCCTTTAACTTCACTGGCTTAGGGCAATCAGAAAGAGAAGAAGAGATATACTGGAGACGGAAGAGAGGAAGAAAGAAAGAAAGAAAGATGAGAAAGAGAGATTTAGAGTTAGGAGATTAATAGCAGTGTTGAGGCTTTTCTCATCTTGCCACAAGTTAACTTGTACATCCAGAGAGAACTATCTCCCCACAACATCTGGTGTAAGACCAGAGAAGGAATTAAAGGGAAGGTTTAAAAAAGAAAGATTGAGGCAGGCAGGCAGGCAGGCAGGGCAGGCAGGCAGGGGGAAATTATTTGGCTAATCCCTGTTAACAAATCTAAAACCGGATCGGTCATCAGAAATCTGGGTGGAGTTTCCATGACGACAAGTTGTCCAATGGTGTCCGTAATCTGTCTTAATGTGGCTTAATAGAGTTTGCTGGAGTCTCAGTGCTTTTACTGTGTTCTGTATCTGGCCAATTAGAACGCCTGATGCACTACAGAAGAGTGGAGGGCCTAAGAGTGGGCCTAACCAAATGACTAAATAATCAGCAATCACTTTAATTACGAAGTGCATTCAACTCAGACAGAATCTCTCCTTGTATACTCTCAACGATGTCTAAATTGTCTCGGTGCCAAATGAAATATCCGAATGTGGATCACAATCGAGTGTTCCCCTGATACTGCAGTGGACTGTTTTCAACAAACATCATTATTTATGGACGAAAACAAGACATCGATGACAATCAATATTGACATCTCGTGTCAAACTGTTTTGTCTAAAGCCGAGCAACAATAATTGGCACTTGTTGCCATAGCGCAGATCAAAGGATTAGCAGCATACAATCAGCATGCTTTCCTGGGGCTACCCTGGCACGCTGTATGCTTTACTACCCACAAACCTCCCTCAGAACTGAACTGTTGCCACGGGAGACAAGACAGTGTAACGTGGCGCTGATCTGTGTGTTACACCGATATCAGTCCCCCCTGACCTGTGGGCCATTTGATCTAACCGCTAACACCGCAGGGAGCGCTAACACTCAGCCGGGACCTGGCAAGAGGCCAAAGGAGAGATAATACTCTAAGGATGAACAGAATGATGAAAAGGAGAAAAAGGCCCAAAAAATAAGATGGTTTCATTGACTGGGTAATTTCCTCTTCATGTTGAGATTAAAAACAGCAGACAAAGCAGACTAAGCTTTAATGAAAGGAAAAAGAGAAATAGATATGAAGCTCTTCACGGGGTGGGAATTTAGAACTATATTTACCAGACACTGTCGAGTTCTGGGGTGTTGTGGAGGAGTGGGTTGATATGTTCTTAATGTAACAGCTGTGTAGCAATAACACACTCATAACACACATGCTGAGACTGTTAGCTCCTAGATGTAGTTCAGACGCAAGCAGGAGCCTTATGGAAGACTGTGAGTTTCAGCCCCAGCAGTGCGAACAGTTACCCTGCCAACGCGCTCCACTAAAGTCCAACGACCGTGATAGTTTCATCAAAGTTAGCAGCATTCCCGCAGGGAATTCCCGTCTTTGTCCTCGTGATCAGCATTCCGAGGACGAGATCAAAGGAGCTTTCGAGAATGATACATGCTCTCGCTGCCGTTAGTTATTGACACGCTCATATTCTGTGCCAGTCTATAGAGCCGTGGAATCCGTGATGTGAGGTAAGTTTGTAATAGGAACATCAGCCAAAGATTTAACATAGATTGTTTTTGGTCTTTTTGTTCTAAATTGTATGCCTGTCCATATTCCCTGTATGCACCTCACACACCGATGTGTAACTCCCCCTAATATCAGGTTCAGGGTGTTAATTGCAATTCCAGTGTTATTTTTTCTCAACATTTCTGCTCCAATGTGTAAATTCTCAAACACTTCACTCTGTCTTTGTCTCCGTAGATTTTTTGGGGGGCACAGAACTAGCAGAACATGAATGGTTAATTTCTTTACACCCATCAGTTAGACTGGCTGTTTCATCAGTGGGACTCATTGTTAGAGTTGATCAGTAGCTGACACATTTAACCCCCCCCCCCCCCCCCCCTTCTCACTGGTCAACACAGCCCAAAGCCCCACTTAGATCAACTGGTAATCTGATGAAAGTGGCAGGACACCACGATATCAATAATTCATCAGATTAAATCATGCTTCAAGAGATGACTGTAGCTTCTGGGAATAGTTAGTGTCTGTGCGTACATGCCTACATGTGTGTGTTTTTATTCCGTTCATGTGTGTGTGTGAGAGACGTTTAGGCTCAGCAGTTATTCTCAGCCATGCTGCTCTCTGACTAGTCATATCTCTCATTGATACGCTTGGTCCTAAGTCATTAAGGAGCACGAGGAAGGAACACTCATTTATTGGCCAGGCAGATTAGTACAGGGCAGCCATCGATTGTGATGAGGGTGGTGCAGGATGACAGGAAGGGTGGACACATCAGCAGCTGTCACTCCCGACAGTGGCTTCCCTTGGTCATGCATTCTGGTACGGAGGAACACACTCCATCGCTCTCTCACAGACTCTCTGATTTACCACCCACATACCCATTCTGTCAGAGCAGCTCACAGATTACTGCACCTGTACATAGCCCATCTATAATTTAGCCCAAACAACTACCTCTCCCCCTACTGTATTTATTTATTTTGCTCATTTGCACCCCATTATTTCTATCTCTACTTTGCACAGTCTTCCACTGCAAATCTACCATTCCAGTGTTTTACTTGCTATATTGTATTTATTTTGCCACCATGGCCTTTTTTTGCCTTTACCTCCCTTATCTCACCTCATTTGCTCACATTGTATATAGAGTTATTTTTGTAGTGTATTATTGACTGTATGTTTGTTTTACTCCATGTGTAACTCTGTGTTGTTGCATGTGTCGAATTGCTTTGCTTTATCTTGGCCAGTTCGCAATTGTACATGAGAACTTGTTCTCAACTTGTCTACCTGGTTAAATAAAGGTGAAATAAAATAAATAAAACAAATCAAATTCTGATCCTATATCTTATACCGTTGCTCTGTCCGCAGTAGTACAGTTGAAGATGGGTTATATCTCCTAGAGATGAGCGTAGTTTGATTTGAAAAGTGGAAATCAATCCCAGAACAACAGCAAAGGACCTTGTGTGTCACGGTCGTTCTCCACTTCATCTGAAGAGGAGAGGCGAGAAGGATCAGAGGACCAAAATGCGGCGTGATATGTGTTCATCATGAATTTTAATAAAGAAAACACTGAACACTGAAACACTATACAAAAACAGTAAACAAAATAACAACCGTGAA